>NC_091474.1:196976957-197130478 GCF_036971445.1 Narcine bancroftii | reverse complement strand
TTTAGGCAAAGTATTGAGTATAGAAGTTAGAAGGTCATGTTGCATTTGTTAGAGTTGGTGAGGCCATATGTAGAATGTTGTGTTCAGTTTTGATCATTGTGCAACAAAAAGAAGTTGTCATGCTGGAGAGGATGAAGAGCAGATTTACGAGAATGTTGTCAAGGATTAATCATCCTGAGCTACAGTGAGAGGTTGAGCAGGCTACTGCTTTATTCCTTGGAGTACAGGAATTTGAGAGGTGATTTCATAGAGATGTACAAAATTATGAAAGGAATAGATTGAGTGAATGCACATTCTTTTGCCCAAGAGTAGGGTAATTGGTAACCAGAGGACAGGTTTATGTTCAGAGGAAGAGATTTAATAAGAGCCTGAAGGGTATTTTTTTTTTTTTTTTTACACAAAGTGGTGAGTATACAGAATAGGCTGCAGAAGATGGTAGTTGAGACAGGTACTCTTGGAATGTTTAAAAAAACATGTGGATGGATAAATTAGATAGGATGGGTTTAAAGTGATATGGGCCACGCGCAGGCAGGTGGGACTCGTGTAGGTGAGGGATTTTGCTTGGTGTGGGCAGATTGGGCCAACGGGCCTTTTTCCACAGTGTATGACTGTGGAATGATAGATTTGCCCCACTGAGACAAGACAGTAGGGTAATGTAACCAAGAAAGGTGAGACATTGGGTCACAGGAAGCATACATAAGGTTTAGGAAGCAAAAACACGCAAGGTTCTTAATAATTATAAGGTAGAACTTAAGAATGGACTGAGGAGACCTAGAAGGGGGTCACGAGAAGGCCTTGGCAAGTAAGATTACAGAAATTCCATGAAGAACAGGAGGATGACTAGAGTGATGGTAGGATTGCTGAAGAACAAAGGGGGAATGGGTGAGGAGGTAGTAGATGTTGTTGATTAATACTTTGTTTCAGTGTACACCAGTGAGAGGGACCTTGAAGAATGTGAGGCCAGTAATGATCAGGCCAATGTGCTGAAGTACGTCAAGGTTAAGAAAGAGGTAATGATGGAGCTTTTGTAAAACATCTGTATGATATGTAACACAGGTTATTACAGGAACCAAAGGAAGAGATTGCTGAGGTGTTGATGATGACCTTTGCATCCTCACCTGCCACAGGAGTGGAACCGAAGGTTTGGAGGATGGCAAATGTTGTTCCATCCTTCAAGAATTATAAATTCTGAGTCTTGTGTCAGTGGTAGGCAAACTATTGGAGAGGATTTTTAAGGACCAGATTTATGAGAACATTTGGAGAAGCATAGTCATGTTAGGGATTGTCAGCTTGTCCTTTTGAGGGGCAGGCTGTACCTCATGAACTGAATTGAGTTTTTAGAGATGGTGAGAAAACAGATTGATAAAAGTAGAGCAGGTAATATGGTGAATATGGATGTAAGTGAGGCATTTGACTAGGTTCTCCATGATAGGCTCTTCCAAAAAGTCACGAGGCATGGGATCCATAGAAACTTTGCTGTGTGGATTCAGAATTGGCTGGCCCACAGAAGACAGGCTGGTAGTTGATGGATTGTGTTATGACTGGATTTCCACAGAAATCTTGTTTTGGGACCCCTGTTTTTTGTGATCTTTATAAATAGTTTGGATAAGGAAATGGAGTAAGTTTGCAGATGACATGAAGGTTGGAGGTGCTGTGGATAGTGCAGAGAGCTGCAGTAAGTTACAACAAGATATTGGACAAGGATTAGGTAATCGAATTCAACAGTTGAAGGGCAATCGAGGTCAGGTGACCAAAATATCACTATAAAAGTGAGGGACTATGCAGTGGAGTGGTCATCGAGGGAGAACACAATGTTGGAGTGGACTGAGTCAGAGTGGAAAGACTTTGGCTCAAGCTGCTTCTACAAGAAGAGGCTGAGGTGGTGCTGCAGAAGTTGAAGTAAGCTAGTGGCACCCTTTCGAGGAACAAAAAGGATTTAGCAGGTGGCATAGGTTAGGGCAGGTTTTATACATCATATTTTTTTTCCCTCCAGTCATAGACAGTGAGAATGGCTCTTCTTGTGCAGAATGTTGAGTCATCAGGGAAGGCAGCACTATCCCTTACGACTTCATCTTCAAGAAGTGCATTCATCTGCAGGTCATAACAAATGGAGTTAAAGCATTGGAGCTGGAGTTGGATGAACTCCAGATCATTCAGGAGGCAGAGGGGGTGATAGACAGGAGTTTCAGAGACACCCTCAACACCTAGTAGGCAGGAGGAGAGAAGATGATGACAGGAGAGGGAAAGGGAACAGGCAGGCAGTGCAGGGCACCGTGTGGCTGTTCCCATCAATAACAAGTATATTATTTTGGATTCTGTTTGTGGTCCGGGGGTTGGGGGGGGGGAGGAGGACTTACCAGAGACAAGCCATGGCAATCAAATCTCTGGCATGGAGTCTGGTCCTGTGGCTAAGGAGGAAAGCGAGGAGAAGAGGCGAGCTCTAGTGATAGGGGATTCCATAGTTAGGAGGACAGATAAGAGGTTCTGTGGAAAATCCCAGATGGTATGTTGCCTGCCCGCCGCCCCCCCCCCCCCCCCCCCCCAGTCCAAGATACCTTCGATCGAGTTCATGGCATTCTCAGGAGGGAGGGTGAGCAGTTAGATGTTGTGGTCCATGTAGTGACCAATGACATGGGTCGGAAGGGTGAGGAGTTCCTGCAAAGAGAGTTGAAGGAGTTAGGCACTAGGTTGGAGGATAGGACCTCCAGGGTTGTGATCTCAGGATCGTAACCCATTCCACTTGCTGATAAGGTTAGAAATAAGAGGTTAATGCAGATTTACACATGTCTAAATACATGGTGCAGAAGGAAGGACTTTAAATATTTGGATCATTGGTCTCTCTTCCAGGGAAGGTGGGACCTGTTCTGATGGGACAGTTTGCATCTGAACTGGAGGGGGACCAATATCCTTGTAGGAAAATTTGCTAGTGCTACTCTGGAGGTCAAACTAGATTTGCAAGGGGATGGAAACCAGAGAGCCAGAGCTGATAGAGGAGTGGAGGAGGGAAAAGATGATGTGCAAAGTAAGTGGAGGACCTTCAAAGGTGAAATATTGAGAGTACAGTTTTTATGTTTCTGTCAGGATCAAAGGCAAGGATAGAAGGCATAAGGAACGTTGGTTTTTGAGGGATATGGGATCTGATTCAGAAGAAGAGAGAGGTGTCTAACAGGAATAGACAATGTGGAGCAAATGAGGTACATGAGGAGTATTTAAAAAAAAAGAAAAAAATCAGGAACCTAAAAGAAGACATGACAAATGGAGTTAAAGAATTGGAGCTGGAGTTGGATGAACTCCAGATCATTCAGGAGGGAGAGGGGGTGATATACAGGAGTTTGGCAAACAATGTGAAGGAAAATCCTAAGGGTTTCTACATATATTTTAAGAGTAAAAGGATAGAAGACCACAGAGCCCACCTCACTGACAAAAGGCAAAGGAGGAAAAACCCAACACCCAACCCCAACCAACCAATTTTCCCCTGCAACCGTGTCTGCCTGTCCCGCATCGGACTTGTCATCCACAAACGAGCCTGCAGCTGACGTGGACATTTACCCCCTCCATAAATCTTCGTCCGCGAAGCCAAGCCAAAGAAAAAATAAAAAGATAGTAAGGGATAAAGTTAAAGCACAAAATGCTGGAGAAAGGCTCAAGCACAAAATGTCGGTTCTGCATTTTTTACCTTTGCTACATAAAGGATACTGCTTGTTCTGCTGAGCTTTTCCAGCATTTGGTGTTTTTACTTCAACCACAGTGTCTACAGATTTTTGTGATTTACTAGTAAGGGATAAAATTTGATATCTTGAATATCAGTGGGCAGCTTTGCATGAAGCCAGAAGAGATGAAAGAGATCTTAAATGGGTTTATTACATTAATATTCACTCAGGAAACCGGCACAGATTTGAGAGAAGTAAGGAAGACTAGCAGTGATGTCATGGAACTTAGAGATTAAAAAGCAGGAGGTGCTTGCTGTCTTAAAGCAAATAAGTGTGAATAAATCCTCAGGGCCTGATAAGATATTCCCTCAGACCTTGAGGGAGGCTAGTGTAGAAATTGCAGGGGCTCTTGCAGAAATATTTAAAATGTCCTTATGATTGGAGGGTAGCTCACATTGTTCCGTTTAAAGAATACAGGCTCAATTTTAACATTTAAGAAAAATTATGACAGGTACATGAATTTGAACAGGTACATGAATGGGAGCGGTATGATGGGCTATGGACTGGGCAGACTAGAAGGGCTGAAGGGGCCTGTTTCTGTTCTGAAATGTTTTCTATGGTTCTAAATTGACAGGATGCAGAGTTTGGCAGGGAAGTGGTAGGTGGAGTTTTCAATTGTGAAAGTGTGAAGTGATAAACTTTGGAACATTGAACCAGAAGATGGAGTACGAAGTTAATAACAGAATTCTGAACAGTGTGAAAGAATAGAGGGATCTGGAATCCAAGAATACATTGATGGACTGGTTAAGAAATATGCTGTGTTGGTCTTCATTTGTTGGGGGATTGAGTTCAACAGCCACAAGGTAGGTTGCAGCTGTATAAAACTGATTAGACTTCCTGACCATCATCTTTTATTGATCTATAACCTTGATTTTAAACTAGACCTGCTTTTAAGTCTTATTATTTAACTACTTTTGTTTTGTCATATTAATCAGAATACATTGTACCAGTGCATTCCTGTTGAGATATTTATGTAATATGTTATCAGTGACAATGCGAGTGAAAGATCCATCCTCCCATGGTAATGGTACTATGACAAAGAAGAACAGACGACGTAAAAAGCCTCAAGATGATGATTCATCTGACGAAGTGTTAGGTAAGACAGACTTCCTATGTTATAATCAGAGGTAATTCCCTCAACGCTCTTTTAGGTTGGGAAGGTTTTTGGCGGATTTGCATTCTAATACTGTCTGCAATTGTCAATAATAGTGTTAAAAGTTTCAGTATATTTTATGATTCTAGTCATTTAAACAATGAACATCGAAAAAAAAATAGAATATGGGTGTTCTCCCATATACCAAAGATATGCAAGATTGGCCACGATAAATTCCCCTAAATTTGAAGATGAATTGTAGAATCGGGATGAAGTGGCTATGAATTCAGGGAGAATAAAATTGGATTCGCATAGGATTAGTTATATAAAGGCTTGGTGGTTGCTGCAGACTTGGTGGGCTGAAGCACTTGTTTCCGTGCTCTATGACCTTTTGACTATATTAAGTAATTCTTGAATACATCTAGTCATTTAAACATTTGTATCAAATTGTTTATATTTGATCAACCCATATATTGAGTATAAAGATAAACTAATAAACATGTCTTAATTATTATGCTGCTTATTTTGTATGAAATTAATATATTGTAATGTACATAATATCCATGAAATGAATCCCCATTGTAATATCCACAATTTGCTCAAGAGGCTTATTTTTCGCACTGGTTAATGGTTGAGCTACATGTTTTAAAAGTATGAAAATGTTTCACATTATTTAGAACTTGATGGTTGAAGTCTGCAGCCCTGGCAATTCTGTTTGTTTTATCAGGTATTATTTCCTTTGATGTGTCTGAATTTGAAATCAAACTACAAATTAGAAATATGTAAGCATAACAAAATGAAATTGATCCTGTTAAATCTGAGAAGATAAGGTGCAGAATTGAAAATAATATTAGTTTTGTCACAAGTATATACGCTATTGCCAGGATCAAAAAACGTTCCACTTGTTTGCTTGCAACATGCAGTAGACAAATGCAAGACACAATTTTTGGAATCCCATAATTTGACACAATTAGCAGTTAAAGGTTCTTCTATATTACTTTTAATAAGATTTGAGCTTCCAATCAAATATATTGAACAATATACACTAACAGTAGTAGCTGATACCACACTTTAAGAAATCATACCACATGATACATACAATTCTTTATGGTATATGAGGTGAACACTTCAATCAATTCTGTAATATGATTAAACAATAGTTAGGACCATTAAAGAGAAAACATTTGAACTGCTTAATTTGTTTTTAGAAAAAACTCAGGAGTTGCAACTTGTACAATTTGAATTTTCAACTCATATACACATTTTAAAATTGCTGTCGACTAATACAAACCAAATTTAGAATTAAAGCTTATTTTATTAATCTGTATAGGTTCTGCCTGTCAACATACAAACATAGGAGTGGACCTGGTCCAAGTGAAGAAGGCGGTTGCCCAAAACCACTGGTCAGTTTGTGCAGAATGTGCTAGAGCTTTGAAATCACACGGTGAAGATTCTGATGTTTTGCCGAATATTTGGATGTGCCTCAAGTGTGGTTATCAGGTAATTGTTTAGGTTCATAGATAGCTTTGTTTCCTTTGTAGAAAATTGACTTGAGCTCTCAAACATCCCAAACACAATTTACAGGAAAAAACCTTGTACCAATAAGTCCAGATCCTTTGCTACATCAAACACATTTATCTATATATTTTTTCTAAGTCTTTCATCCCGAGTTTGATTTCAAAAGGGTTTATTAATAATTAAGATGAAGAAATCATTCCTTTCTGCTCTTCTTGCAATGTCCTTGATAGTGCACAAGGTTATGCCAGAAATCTCGTCTTTGTCACAAAACTCCTAAAATAAGAATAATATTGATAAATGATAGGGATATTATCTGTAATATGGTCATAATAGTGGAACATTGGCTTGAAACTAAACAGTTCATCTAGGTTTAAGCAGACTTGAAGGCTAAAATTTACAATTCACTGATCTCAACTTCCCTTGAAAATTTTACAACTTCTACAAATATGTAAATCATCACATCCACCCCACCACCCCAAGTACAACCACAGGTAATTCTTGGAGCCATAAGACACAGAAACAGACCCTTTAGCTGACCATGTCCATGCTGACTAAAAGTATCTATTTATTAATCCTATTTAACAGCAGTTGGTCTGCAGGTACTATGACATGGCAATTCTGGTATTTGTGCAGATGCTTCTTAAATTTTCTGAGAATGTCTGCCTTCACCACCCTTTCAAACAATATGTTCTAGATTGTACTGTCCCTTTAGGTACCAAACTTATGCCTCTCACAATTTTTGAATGCCTATATTAGATACACCCTCCTCCCCCACCCCCCACCCTCACCACCCTCCTCTGCTCCAAGGAAAACACAACTGAGATATACTATCCTCAATAACCTCTTGGTCAATCTCTTTTGCACCTACTCCATTGTAATCATGTCCTTTCTCTAGTGTGGGAACTAAATCTACACATGTGCCTGAAGTTATATTTTATAAAGTTGCACCAAGACATTTATGCTCTGTGTCCTGAATATTTATTTATCTATCCTTTTATATTTATCATATCTTCTGCTTCTCAGTGCATTATGGTAATTTAATTTATGCTATTCTTGGCATATCTTCTGCATCTATGTAGCCACAGCATTAAGAATTTTGGTGCATCTGAACATTGTACTTGTGTATATGATGATAAACCCTCATACTATAATGAAAGTAGCATTCTATTTGCCTTCCTCACCACCTTATCTACTTTGCTGCCACCTGCAGGGATCTTTGGAGTTGTGCAGCAATGTATTGTGCCTCCACACTAAATGTCATAAACTCAGGGAATTATGCAGCATTGACTGAACTCATCCATACCAACTAAGTTGCCCTTTTGAGCTAGTCCCAAGCATCTATATTTGGCCCTTTATCGCTTTCCCATCTATGTACATATCCAAATGTATTTTAAATGTTGTAAATTGTACCTCCCTCTACCACTTCCTCTGGTAGCTCGTTCTACCCCCAACCTCTGAGAAAATGCTTCTCCTCAGGTTCCTTTTAAGTCTCTCCTATACTAAAGAAAAGAATATGACTATAATCTGTGCCCTTGTGATTTTTTTTTCTTTACGCCCATTCCAGTTCCATGATATCCTTCCTATAGCTAGGTGACCAGTCCTTGATCTTCCAGATGTATGTGAATCTTAGCTCTGGGAATCCTTATTGGAGGCAAAGGAGGAGATTGCTGGAACACAAACTGAAATACTTTGAGCTTTGCTGGCTACCAATGAGGTGCCAGTGACTGGAAAACAGTAAATATGGAACCTTTATTCAAGGCTCTTGGGTTTAATGACCTTTGTGCCTGCTAAGATATGTAATACCTCCCCCTTTTAAATGGTAATATGCTTCAGAATTTTACCTTCCATATTGAAATCTCAAACTACAATGCTTTTCTCCTTGATGAATGCAAATGAAAAGTATTCATTTAAGTCCTTCCCCCATCCTCCTGCTCCATGCACTGCTTGCCTCTCTGGTTGGTAAAGCAACACACTCTGTCCCTGGTTGCCTTCTTATTCTTAATTTATGTATACCATGACTGAATTTTATTTGTAATTTATAATTAGTGGCTCCTCTTTGTCATCCTAATTTTTCTAATATACTCCCTTGTTTTCAGTTTTCTAAACTATCAACTTTATCAAACCCTTGACATCCAATGGTTTGTGAACTTGTGTACTTATAACCATATAACCGTTTACAGCACGGAAACAGGCCATGGCCCTTCAAGTCCGTACCGGTTCACTTGAACAACTCCACTAGCTCCTCCGCAAACTCCTGAGGAAGTAGAGGCTTTCTTCATGATGCCATTAGTGTGATGGATCCAGGAAAGATCATCCGAGATAATGACTCCCAAGAACCTGCTCTCCACCTCTCACTTCTGATGTAAAAGTTAGAAAATGCTGGAAAGGCATTCTGAAGTATTAGTTTAGTTCATGGCTTCTTTTGCTGTTTTTCAAGCTGAACAGTGAGCCTTTTCTTCCCCCCACCACACCCCTCACAAATTGTTAGTGAAACAGCCTGAGTTCTCCCCCCACCCCGTTGTTCCTCCAACCTGAGTATGGCCTCATCTCGACCGAAGAGGAGACCATAGATGGACATATTGGACTGGGAATGGGATGTAAAATTGAAATATGTGGCTGCTGGGAGATCTCGCTTCCTCAGCCGAACAGAGTGTAGATGCTCAACGAAATGGTCTGCGTTGGGTCTCGCCAATGTCCAGAAGGCCACACCAGATGCAATATGCCCAGGGTTGGCACCAAGGGGGGGCATCCATGGGCATTGACCCAACCCCAAACAAGGTGCTGTACTCCCCATATGGTCACGGCCCTTGACCTTTAAGGGAAAATGTTGGCCCTGAACTCTGTTTCCTTTAAAAAAAAATTCAGCTGTAGATTAACCTGCATGTAGTTACTTCAGTCTTCATTTTTTCTTTATTCCCTTTCATAACCACTTTGAAACTTTACTGAATTCTGATCACTATTCCCGAAGCTCTTGCCCATTGTCTCAGTTCATTTTCTTGGATCAATCAATGCCCCAATAGAATTGTTTACATTCTGGCACAAAAAAGCATTCCTGGATCCATTTTAAATGAATCACATCTTTCAGCTGAATTCATCCAAGTCATCTAAGATACTTATCTGAGCTAGTACCAAGTGCCTATACTTGGCCCATTATCATTTTCCCATCCAAGTACCTGCCCAAATGTCTTTTAAATGTTATAAATTATTACCAGCCTCTGCTACTTCCTCTGACAGCTCATTCCACCACCCTCTGTGTGAAAATCCTCATCCTTGCATAGTAGAATGATCTCAGTTAATATTTGGGAAGTTAGAATCTCTTGCTACTACAGCTTTATTCCTCTTGCACCTCTCTGTGATTTCCCTACATATCTGTTCCTCTATCTTGCACTAACTATTGGGAAGCCTGTGGTATAAATCTTGTAAATGGATTGCCCCTTTTTTATTTCTGAGTCCTACCAATACACACCATTACTACATTGATGGTCTCCTTGATCAGTGATGCATTGACTACTCTTTTACTTGATCTTTCTCCCCTCACCTCACCCCATCTCATTTTAATTGGATACAAGTGGGAAATTTCTATGAATGTGATACTTTTCTGGAATTTTTTTTCATTGTTTAATTTTGGCAACAAAAAAATTCTTCTTGGATATTTCTATACTTTAATTGCTATTTGGAAATTATATGAAGAAGTCACAAGAATGGCTCGCTAGTAAGTTGCAGTGATCGCAGTTCTAGAAATTATTCCAGACTGGCACAATATTTTCCAGGGTTACTAATAACAGAAGTAGCAGTAGAATTATTTCATTTGATGCCTCAAGCCTGATACACTCTTTTGTAAAATCACAGTCTTCTCACTTGCCCATCTTGTTCTCATTCTATACAGGATGATTTCTTGGTCCATCCAAAAATTAAATTCTTAGCCATTTGCCACCTAAATTGAGAGAGAAAAAAAATATAGATAGAAATTTCCTTCTAGAATTGTGCAAAATCTCAGCCATACTATAATGGTGTATATTGTCAGTGGTTTCCATCTTCACTGGCAAAGATGATTAGCTTGGAATGTCAAGAAATGAAAAATTGGAGATATTAAAAATCTGAAATAAAAGCATAAAGTACTGGAGATAGTCAGTAGTTTAGGCGGAATCAGTTAACATTTCAAGTTGATGATATTTTTAAGAATTGTGGACTGTGGAATGTCTTGTTACTTGTATGCATGAAATTAATTGAGAAAACTTCATCCAAGCAATGATTAGCTAAAGTTGAAGCTTGTGAAATTCAAGATAAACTATTAACACAGTGAGGAAACATGTAAGTAGGAAGAGACAGAATAAGGATAATGGACAGGTATCCAAATTGCCACTAAGTGAAAATATATATTGGACCTGAAATAATTAATAATATAGAAAGACACACATTCACGTTTTGATGTATCATTCCATGTAGAATGGATAGATTGGGCTTGAACAGAATGTGTTGATTTATTATATTGGCAGCTTAATTTAACTCCAGGGAGATTACAAAAATTAAGGTTATATTCTTGAATTTAGAATGCTGCAGGGTGATTGGTGAAATTACCAAGTTTTAAGGGCAACTGGCAGGATTGATGGAGAGAAACTGTTTCCACTGGTTGAAAAGTCCACAACTAATGAATAAAGGCTAAAAATTAGGACTAGAAGTAAAGTTAGGGATTTTCTTTATGTGCAAGGGAGATAGAAAAGCAGATGGAACGTGCTTCTGTAAATGTTTACACGTGCTTAGTCTGTGGTTAATTTTAAGTCTGGGATTGTTAAATTTGTAAAAGATAAAGTGTGGAATCACATAATCTCTTTTTTTAACAAGTCCACAGAGGCACAATGGAACAAAGGCTTTCTTTCTTGCTGTAGGTTTCAATGAGTCTTTGATTAATTCCTTATTAATCTGCATTGGTTTTTTGTTTTCAAGCACTCCAGATTTAACATTGAAAAATCCCATTTAAATCCCACCCCCCCCCAGGCTTACCCTCAAAATTTTTCTCATTCTTTATAGCCTTAACCTGCCAAGATTTCTCCATTCATTCACTCCTGGGTTCTTATGCATTCCCCATCTCTTTTGCAGAGGCTATTGCCATCAGGCCTCATGCTCTGAAATGATATAAATTCCTACATTTATACTTCCTCATTAGACCTCTGAATATTTACCTCTTCATCTAAATTTTAAATTAATTATCTTGTAATTTGGGCTTGTATTTCCATGTGATTACACCTTGATGATGTTTTCCTACATAAAAATGAAAAATGTTTGCTTTTGAATAAGCAATAGTTCAAAGTACTTCCTTCCAGCTGAAAGTGGCACTGGTCTAAATGGACTAGCTCACTTATACATTTTGGGTGAAATTTGAGATGTATGATGTTTTAGATTCTGCCTTAAGGAATTGTATGTTAATGTTAAAACTTACTGTATTTATACACATATACAATTGTCACTTTTTAGATTAACTATATCTTGTTCTTGTACTTAGGGTTGTGGTCAAAGCTCACAAGAGCAACATTCTTTGAAGCATTTCCACACCACTCATTTGGAGCAGCATTACATTGCAGTCAGTTTGGACTCATGGACTGTTTGGTAAGAATGACTAAGAAATAAGCAGAATTCATTCATTGTATACCATAGAGCAATTACAATATAGAACAGGTCCTTCAGTCCATAATGTTGTGCTGGACTATATAAATCTACATCATAACAACCCAACTCTTACCAACCACACAGCCATAACCCTCTAATTTTCTTGCATCTATCTTCCTATCAAAAAGTCTTTTAAATGTCCCTTTTTTGCCAGCCTCCACCACCACTTCTGACAATGCATTACAGGCACCCACCACTCTGTGTAACAAAAAAAAAACTGTACCTCTGATATCACCCCTTTCCTCCACTCACTTTAAACAGTTCTTGTTATTATTGCCCTGGGAAAAAGTTGCTGCTGTCCACCCTATCTATGTCTCTCATAATCTTGTATACCTCTACTAAATCTCTCATCTTTCATTGCTCCAAAGACAAAGGCCCTAACTTGCTCAACGTTGCTTCTTAAGACGTTCTCCATTCAGACAACATCCTGGTAAATCTCTGTATCCTCTCTAAAGCTTCTACACCTTTCCTGTAATGAGACCAGCTAAGTTCCTCCATCACCCCTGTGTTTTTACTATAATCACAGAATCTGCAGACTTTGATGTTTTATCCCCTTCTCTTTATTACCTTTCTTAAATAAGGGGACCATATTCTCTAATCTTCTGGCATATCAACTGTGCCAGGGAAAATGCAAAATTCCTCGCCAATGCCTCAACAATCTCTTCCCTCACTTTCTGTCGTAACCTGGGGTATATCTTGTTCAGACCCGCGGATTTATCAATCTAAATATTTTTAAAAGATCAGCACTTTCTCAACATCGACATGGCCAAGTAAAGTAGCCTGTTCTACATTGAGATCACATTCACCAAGGTCTCTCTCATTCATGAACACTAAAGCAGAGCATTCATTTAGGACCTCTTCTGCTACCAGACGTAGGTTTCTCTCATTATCCCTGAGCAGCACTACCCTCACTTTATTCATCTTTGTTCTTCACGTATGTGTAGAATGCCTTCGGTTTTCTTAAATCCTATTTTCCAAGTCCTTCTTGTGCCCTTTCCAGTTCTCCTGTCTTTTTTCAAATTTCTTTCTTTCTTGCCTTCCATAAACTTCTCATAAGCCCTTCCTGACTTTATCATTTTAAACCTTGTGTACGTTTCCTCCTCCTTCTTTAGTTTGCAGTATTTTAATGTATAATTGTTGGCAGAGTCTGAGCATATAGAACATCACATTTTAATTTTTTTTTTCTCCTACCCCTTGTTAAACATAACTAATCAAATTCAGCAAGATCAATAATCCAACATGTTTGAAGATCTACCAGATTAGCAATTTTTTTCTGGACTATTCGTTATTGTCATCACCTTGAAGGGACCGTGGGATTCAGATTCCAAAGTGACTGGGAAGAAAGCTTGGGAAAGGGATCTGAGTGAGTTGGAAGGGAGAGCAGGAACCACATCCCTGATGAATGGCGAGTGGAAGGGAGTGCCGAGACAGAGTCCCTTGTTGAGCTGGGATGCCACACTGTTGGGATTTTTGAAGGTCATATTTTTTGTCTATCTGTGGATTTGTCAATAAATAATTACAGAGGGTGAAAAGATAATTTTATCAGATAGATTTATCTTTTGTTTGCATGTGTAAAGCTCAAATATGAGAATTTTAACATGCACTTCAGTGGGGTCCTTAAGAAATTAAGAGGGGGAAATATGGATGATCCTTGACCATGAGTTATTGAGATCAATTGTGACCTTTCTGCATAACCATTAATATGATACATTTATTAACTGTTTTCAATGAAATCAGGAGAAAAGAAACTTATTTTTGATTCCTGGAATTGGAAAGTTTCTTAAGTTTTTGGCAATTCACTTTTCTCTATTTTTGCATTGAATCACATTTTCCTATTGAATTTTTTGACAATGAGATTGGTTGATTGTTATGTAATCCATGTTCTAGTGTACTCAGAATACTTTGCTTATTCAGCTGCATACAAGCTCATTTCTGATGAGACTCCCTCAATAAGAGGAGTTGACTGGATATTCTGAAAATGCCAGAGAAGAGGTAGACCTGAAACTAGAATTGTACATTAGCGAGTAATGGGTCCTTTATGCTTGTTGATAGTAACTTACATTTTTTTTTCTTTAGAATGTTTTTGGGGGGAAGCCTCTGGCCATCTGCACAATCAATGCCTCTCATTATCTTGTACACCTGTATCAGGTCACCCCTCACAGCCTGTCACTCTAAGGAAAAAAAAAACCAAAATCATTAAATCTATCTTCATAATACACAGTCTCCAATCCAGGCAATATCCTTGAAAATCTCCTCTGCAACCCTTCAAACTATCCACAACACCATCCATTTTCATATCATGCACAAACTTGCTAACCCACACTTCCACTTCCTCATCCACGTCATTTATAAAAATCACAAAGAAGGAGGTCACCAACCTCCATGCAAAATATGAACCACTTACAACAATGGTTTTCAAACTTTTTCTTTCCACTCACATTCCCCCTTAAGTAATCCCAATGCCATAGGTGCTCTATTATTAAAGGATTACTTAAGGTGGTATGTAGGGGAGGGGGAAGCTGAGAACTGGTGCTTTAGACCCAAATGTTACAGAAATATTTTGCTTGAGAAAAATTGTCATTGCCTCATTTTCTTTGGAGCTATGAAACTACACATAATGAGAAAATTAGGTATGATTAAAATAGTAGCAGAGGTCCTTAATGAACCCTTTGGTTTTCAAACTTTTTCTTTCCACTCACATACCACCTTAAGTAATCCCTAACTAATCACAGAGCGCCTATGACATAGGGATTACTTAAAGGGGTATATGAGTGGAAAGAAAAAGTTTAAAAACCACTTGTCTACAACCACCCTCTGCCTTCTCTGGGCAAGTCAATTTTTATTCCACAAAGCAAGATCTCCTTGGATTCCATCCCTTCTTACTTTCTGAATGAGCCTTGTCATGGGGAACCTTATCAAATGCCTAACTGAAATCCATACATACTTCATTCACCACTGTACCTTTATCAATGTCCTTAGTTACATCCTCAAAGAATTCAATTAAGATCAAGAGATATGACCTTCCCCTGATGAGGCTGACTATCCTTAATCAGATTATGTCTCTCTAAATCCTTGTAAATCCTGTGTATCATGATCTTCTCCAGCATCTTCCCTACCACTGAAGTAAGACTCTGTGACTATAATTTCCTGGGTGATGTCTACTCCCTTTTTTAAACAAGGGATCGATATTTAAAATCATTCAATATTCCAGTACTTCTCCTGTCTTCAGTGATGTTGCTAAGATCATCACCAGTGGCTCAGCAATCTCCTCCCTTGTTTCCACAGTAGCCTTGGGTAAATCTCGTCTGGTCCTGGCAATTTATTTTGCTTTCTGCTTTTCAAAAGCACCAACATACCTTCTTTCTTAATATCAGTATGCTCCAGCATTTCAGACCACCTCAAGTCATCCTCATAATTGCCAAGGTACTTTTCTCTTGTGAATACTGAAGCAAAGGGTTCATTAAGGACCTCTGCTATCTCCTATGACTCCATGTATGTTTCCACATCACCTCTCATGAGTCTATCCTCAAACGACTCGTCCACTTATTTTACATATACTTGTAGATTGCATTGGGATTTTCCATAATCCTGTTCACCATGGCCCCTTGTTACTCTCCCAAGTTCTTTTCTATAAATCTTGTAATTTTTCAGGGCTCTAAAATCTCTTGTTAGCTTTTTTCTTCTTAATAACATTTTCTACATCTCTTGTATCTTTCACCTTGCCACCATCCTGCCTCAATGCAATTTACTTGTGCAGAACACCATACAAATGTTCTCTGACGATCTTCTCCCAGATTATGTTCCCAAGCTCCTACCTAATAGATTCACATTTTCCCCTATCCCAATTAACTGTTTTTCAAAATGGTCTATTCTGTTCTTCTCCACTGCTATGGTTAAAGAGAACAAGTTGTGATTACTTTCTCCAAATGTTCATCCTCTGAGGGATCTGATACCTGACCTGGTTAATTTCCCAATACCAGGCCAAGTGTAGCCTTCCCTCTTGTAGGTCTAACTGCATAGTGTCAGGAAACCTTCCTGAACACAACTATCAAATTTCACTCTATCCAAAGTCTTCACTCTAAGATAGTGCCAATCAATGTCTCTTTTTTGGGGGGGGGGTGGGGGAGGAGGTCCACATTGGCTCAGTAAACAATCCTCTACTATTTCCGTAACTGTGATAATATCTCTGATCAGTAATGCCACTCCCCACCTCTTTCATCTTCATCCCTGACCTTTTTGAAACCTCTAAAGCCCAGCATATTCAGCAGCCATTCTTGCCCCAGAGTCAGCAAAGTCTCTGCAATGTCCATAACTTCATAGTTCTACATCTGGACCCACACTGAGTTAATCTGTTCTATTCCTAATGCTCTTTGCATTAAAGTACACACATTTCATCCTTATCCAACTTGCTGCATTTAGGTTCCATCCACTGTCTGTCCTTCTTCACAGTCTCATGATAGTATCTACCATTTCACCAAATGCTCCATCTTCTGACCCAACACTCTGATTCCCATCGCCCTGCTTAGCTAGTTTAAACCTTTCGCCACAGCTTTATCAAATCTGCCTGCAAGAATATTGGTCCCATTCCAGTTCAGGTGTAACCCATCCTTTTTGTACAGGTCATCTCCCAGAGGAGATCCAAATGATCCATAAATCTGAACCCCTGCCCATCTTCTCAGCCACATATTCTTCTGCCATAACTTCCTATTCTTCACTAGCTTGACCCAGGCAGCAATCCAGGGATTACTACCATTGAGGTCCTACTCTTTAGCTTCCTTCCTAACTCCTTGTATACACCCTTCAGGACCTCATTATTAATCTAACTTTGTCATTGGTAGTAACTTCTGGCTGGTCACCCTCCCTCTGTGGACTCAATCAGACATCTCTGACCCTGGCACCTGAGAGGCAACATACCATCCAAGAGTGTCAATCCCTTCCACAGAATCTCTTGTCTATTCTCCTCACCAATGAATCCCTTATCACTATTACTCTCCTCCTTTCCTCTCTTCCATCTTGAACCACAGAGACAGACTCTGTGCCAGAGACCTGATTGCTGCAGATTTTCTCTGGTAGGTTGTCTACCCCCAACAATATCCAAAACAGTATAGTTGTTATTGAGGGGGAACAGCCACAGGGGTACCCTGCCCTAATTGCCTATTCCCTTCTCACGACAGTCGCCCAACAACCCGCTTCCTGCCGCCTGGGTGTAATCGCCTCCCCATAACACTTGTTTATTACTCCCTCTGCCTCCAAAATGATCCTGAGTTCATCCAGCTCCTGGTCCCTAACTCTGTCTGTGCAGAGCAGTTGGATGCACAGATGTAGTCATCGAGACTCTTGTGAAGTCCCAGATTTCCTACATTCTACAAGAGGAGCATACAACACCCATGGTTGTCATTCCCACTGCTCAGGTTGTACAATAAAGGCCTTGCCTGATCTCACCTGCTCTTTGCTTTGCCTTTTTCCTAAAGGACCTTAAACTCCCTTTTCTTTTATTGGTAATAGCCAATAACAAACTAATAAGCACCAATCTTTGCCAGTGCTTTTCAATGGTCCTGATCGCACTACTGCTGTGGATAAACTCTTTTATTTCGTTAAATATCATTGAATACTATCTAATCTGATCAGCATCTTAATTGTTTCATATAATGTACCACATTGAGAAATGCAAATTGGTCTCTAGTAGCCACATGTAAATTACTTTGTGCAGATTTTGTCTATTTTGCCCGTTGGGGTTAAAAATAAAAAAAAAATAAAAACAGTGGTCCTCCCTTATCTGTGACTTAGCTTTCTGCAGTTTCAGTTACCCACGGTCTGAAAATACAGTACAGATCGTATTCAGATCGACTGTCAAGGTATCACAGTGCTTGTATTCAAGTATCCCTTTTTAAAAATATTGTTATAATTGTTATATTTTATTATTAGTTACTGTTGTTAATCTCTTATTGTGCCTAATTTATAAAATAAACTTTATCATGCGTATGTATAGGAAAAAATATAGTATATTATAAGGTTTGGTACTATCTGCAGTTTCAGGCATCTGCTGAGGATCTTGGAACTTATCCCCCCGCGGATAAGGGGGACTACTGGACATAGTTTGCAATTGCAAGCCAAATGCTTAATTTATAATGGTCTCTAAATGAACATAACAAAAAAAAGTTAGTTTTGTCTTAAAGTAGATTATACACGATTTCAATTTTATAGAATCATTCTTTAAATTTTACAGGTGCTATGGATGTCAAGAGGAATTAATACCATACAATAAAAAGATTCTTGCTCCTTTAATGGATTTTCTGCAAAAACATGCTACAAAGACATACTCAGGTAATCTTGTATTTATTTCAGTCAATAGTTGAATAGAACTCTGCTATTATAATGTATTGAAGGAAAATTGAAGAAAATTTAGCTTTTATAATTTTCAGTGTTATATGGAAAATACAATAAAATGACATGATGATACAGGATATGAAGGACTATTAATATATTGGGATAAACAAACTTCTCTGAGCAATGGAGATAAAAAGGGATGGTCGATAAGGGCTTGTCCACTTTGTAAAATTGAGAAAATCAACTATGGCAGTGCTGGCACCAAGTACAGGTACACAATCCTTTATCCGGAACCCTTGGGACAGTGTGTTCCGAATTTAGGATTTTTCTGGATTTCGGAAAGCCAGATTTAAGCCAACCCGAATTGTGCTGCCATATCCACTCCACCCCTTCCAGTCGCGCTGCCATCTCCCCACCCCTCTTGACCACTCGACTCACGCTGTCAGTCTCCCCCCCAACTCCTCGCCGCCCGACTCTCGCTGCCATTCTCTCCCCCTCGCCCACCCGACTCGCGCTGTCAGTTCTCGCCCGCCTGTCTCACGTTGCCGGACTCTCTTTTCCCCACCCCCTCGCCCGCCCGTCTCGCGCTACCGGACTCTCCCCCTCACCCGCCCAGCTCACACTGACGGTCTCTCCCCCTCGCCCACCCTGCTCGTGCTGCCGGACTCTCCCCCTCGCCCACCAGGCTCGCGCTGCCAGTCTCTCTCCCCACTTGCCGGATTTTGATGCTTTCCGTATTTTAGATGTCCGGATAAAGGATTGTAAACCTGTATGTCATTGGACCTTTTCACACCTCATTGTAAAATGGATATTCCCTGGAAATTTTTCTGGAAACCTGCGGTGTGAAAAGATCGGCCCGGGAATTTTGAAAGAATCCATGGCCCTACCTCAGGTGAGCGATGACCCTAATTTGTCCCCGAGAAATTCTCAAGAATTCAGGATCTCCCAGGCCTTTCACACCATGGTCCATATTCCTGGGAATTTTTCCTCCCTGGCAATTTAGAGGAGTCCCTTCCCCAACCGATGACACGTTACACACTCACAGAGTAAGAGCAAGTCCTTCCACCCCTGTCCATTTGTCAATTATCGGCCCACTCCCTCCCTGCCTGTTTTTCGGTCTCTTGCCCGCCCACTTGTTCCCTCCCTCCTGCCCATTGGTCGCTCATGGGCTCCCTCCCTCCCAGCCATCCTTCCGTTGCCTGCCTGCTCCCTCCCTGGCTGTCCGTTAGTCGCTCGCTTGCCTGCTCCCTCCCCCCTGCCGTTGGTAGGTCAGTTACTCGCCCACCCACTCTCTTCCCCCCCCCCAAGACGTCAGTAGATCAGTCGCTCACCCGCTCCATCCCTCCCGTCCGTTGGTCGGTCAGTCACCCACCCACCCTCCAGTGCTTCGGGGCTACTTCAGCACATTGCAATGGTGGCACAATGCAGGATGAATGTCTGACTTTGTTGCCCACAACCCCTCACACACTTGGAACTACTTGGGAAATACAGCTGCATGAGAGATTGGTTAATGAGGTGGGCCATTCATCCTGAATTATCCTGCAGTCGTGACGAGATGAATCAACCTCGAAGTGCAGGCAGGCGACCGACTAACTGACGGGGAAGTGGGGGGAAGGAGGGAACAGATGAGCGAGCGACCTGCCGAACGAAGGGAGGGAGCCAATGAGCGAGTGACCTGCCGACCGAAGGGAGGGAGCGGACGAGCAGGCGACCTACCGATGGAAGGGAGGAAGTGGGTGGGCGAGAGACTTACCGACAGGAGGGGGTGGACGGGCGAGTGACCTACTGACGGAAGGAAGGGGGCGGGTGAGCGACCTATCGACGGGTGGGGGAGGGCAAGCGACCTACCGATGGGAGGGAGGTGGCGTGCAAGTGACGTACCGATGGGAGGGAAGGAGGGTGAGCGACCTTTTGACAGGAGGGAGCGAACAGGCAAGCAACCTATTGGAGGGGGCAGGCGGGTGAGCAACGGAGCGACCACTGGGAGGGGGCAGGCGAGCGATATACCGACGGGAAGGAGTGGGTGGGCGAGTGAAGTTCTGACGGCTGGGAATTTGGACCACGGTGCGAAAGGCCCGAGAAATTTCTCTTTGACAAAGTAGGGTCACCTCTTGTCTGCAGTGTGAAAATACCTACTGAGTAAGACAATTATTGTAGTTGGGGACTACAAGATCAGTTTAACATCACCATAAAGATGAGTGGTTCGTGACTATTCAGGATCAGTACTGAACATAGAACAAAAAACATCAGAACATAATACAAGCCTTTCAACCCATGATGTTGTGCCAATCTTTGGAAACTTACTCCATAACAATCTAATTTTTCCCTATCCCACAGCCATAACCTTCTATTTTTCTTATTTTCATGTGTCTATCTATGAATCCTTTTAATGTCCATATTGCACCAGACTCCACCACCATAGCAATGCATTCCAGGCACCAATCATTTGCTGAGTAAAAAACTTAACCTCTGACTTTCCTCCACTCACCTTGATATCCTCTGGTATTTTCTAATTTTGCCCAGGAAGAAGGTACTGCCTGTCCACACTATCTAAGCCCCTTATAATCCTATATACATATATAGAATCCCAAGTGTTCTATGCTTTTGCGAAGGATGACAAGAATGAAGGTTAAAGGAGGCAATAGGTGCCTGGAGGTAGAGGACGTTGGGGATATCCTAAATGAATATTTTGTTTCAGTTTTCACGAGAGAAAAGGACCTTGATCAGAGAGAGGTTGAAATAGAACAGGCCCGTGTGCTGGGCAGTGTGGAGTTTAAGGAAGTGTTGGATCTTCTTAAAACATCAAGATTGATAAATCCCTGGAGCTGGGCGCAATATACCCCAGGCTGCTGTGGGAAGTGAGAGAAGAGATAGGTTTGGCAGTAACTATGATCTTTGAATCCATCTTTGGCTGGAGGGAGGTGCCAGAGGATTGGAGAATGACAAATGTAGTCCCCTTGGTTAAACCAGTAATAAGGAGATTACTGGGAATTACAGACCAGTGAGTCTTAGATCAGTGGTGTGCAAACTATTGGAGAGGATTCTTATGGATAGGATCAATGAGCATTTGGAGAAGTTCAATCTACTCAAGGACTGTCAGCATGGCTTTGTGAAGGGAAGGTCATGCCTCACAAGCCTAATTGGGTCTTTTGAGGAGGTAACAAAATAAATTGATGAGGGTAGGGCAGTAGATGTGGTCTTCATAGATTTTAGCAAGGCATTTGATGAGGTCCCCCAATAGAGACTCATCCAGAAAGATGTGAGGCATGGGATCAGTGGAACCTTGGCTGTGCAGATAAAAAATTTGCTTGCAGGAAGAAAGCAGAGAGTAGTTGTGGAAGGAAAGTATTCTGCCCAGAGGTAGGTGACTAGTGGAGTGCTACAAGGATCTGTTCCTGGGCCCCTGCTCTTTATGATTGTTATAAATGACCTGATAATGAGGCAGAAGGATGGGTAAATAAGTTTGGAGATAACACGAAGGGTGGAGGAGGTTGTCAAAGGTTACAAGAGGATATAGACAGGATGCAGAGTTGGGCAGAAAAGTGACAGGTGGAGTTCAACCTGGATATGTGTGAGGTGATGCATTTTGGAGGACTAACCAGAAGGCTGAGTACAGGATTAATGGTCGGTTACTTGAGAGTGTGATAAACAGAGGAACTTTGGGGTGCAAATCCATACATCCCTCAAGGTCGCTGCACAGGTTGATAGGATAGTTAAAAAGACCTATGGGATGTGGGGATTCATTAATAGGGGGATTGAGTTCAAGAGTAGAGAGGTCATATTGCAACTCTACAATCTCTGCTGAGACTACACTTGGAGTATTGTGTTCAGTTCTGGTCACCTCATTATAGGAAGGTCCACATACTGTGTCAGGCATCTTTATTGTATACACCTGATAAATTCAGCCCCATCTATCCCTCGTGCAGTCAGTAGGTGCTGGTCAATATTAGGGAAGTTGAAATCACCCATAACTACAACCCTGCATTTCCCACACTATTCCAAAATCTGCCTACTTTTCTACTCCTAGATAATTGAGATGATCTATCTCATGTGTATTAGCATTAATTCTTAAAGACCGGTGCATAGAATCATCGAAAGATATAGCACAGAAATGAACTCTTTAAACCATCTCATCTATGCTGACAGTGATACCTTTCTATGCTGATCCTAGTTGCACACATTAGGCCTGTGAGCCTCTTCTTTTTCTGTTCAAATACCTGTCCAAATATCTTTTAAATGTTGCAATTGCAGGTGCTCCACCACCTCCTCTGGAAGCTGGTCCTGGATATTCACCACACTCTCTTTTTTTTCCAAAAAGAGAGAGCTTACCCAGAGAATATCTTTAAATTTTTCCCCTCTGACCTTAAATGTCCCCTCTAGTAAAGACTCCCCAGCCCTGAGAAAAAAAAATTCTATTTATATTCATGTAGATACACCTGTCTTTTTCTGATAATGTTATAAACCTCTCCATGTCAACCCACAGCCTCCAATGTTCCAGTGAAAATAAATACACCTTATTCTAATCTCTTCTAGTACCTGCAACTGCCTCCCCATTCCATGTAACATCCTTATGAATTTCTTTGGTGCTCACACTATTGCCACTTCATCTTTCTTGTGGTGTGGCAGTCAAAACTGTACTCCAACTGCTATTTAACCAATATTTTGTACAATTGAAACATGACATTTCCAATTCTCATGCTCAAATCCCTTGGCATATGAAAGCAAGCATATCAAATGTCTTTTTCACTGTCCTCTTCACTTGTCATGATTTTTCAGGGGAAGCCTAACTGTCTTTGCAAAGTGACCTCAACTGTGAAGATTCATTGAGAAACATTATGGTGCAGTTTAATACTTGATTAACTGTTGGAAGACATTGATAACTAATTGTTTATAGATTGCATTACCATGTATTTTAATTCACTGTCAAGGACCCTGACTAATCTGGGTAGTTTATTGGATATATTTGATGCTCCATTTGTAATGACCAATGCTGCAACAGTCTTTATCGCATTCAAAATGACATATGTGATAACATCAACAACATCATAAGTTACAGGGGAAGAATAGCCTTCAAATATTCATTTTGTAGTTTGGGATGGCTTTACTGAATGATCTTGGGAGGATGATTCTTTCTTTTTAAAATATTTTATTGAGTTCAATATAATCTCATATTCCATGCATGTTGCATTGACTTAACAGGAGGAAATATCAAAATGTATTTGTAATATTTAACAGGGAAAGATGCTCTAATCAACAGTTTCCCATTTTCCTTATTAATTGTTAATTAATATTATTAAGATTAAAAGAAAGTCACATGAATTACTTTATAAGCAATCTGCTAATATCGGTAAAATATCAATTAATATTATAGTCTAGGATCATCATGCTTAAACTCCAATTAATCCAATTAATTAAACAAAGAAATAAAAAGAAAAAAAGACCCTAAAAACTAAACTAACACTAATCTAGCCCCTCTAATCAAGGCTACTTATATTTTAAAAAAACAGAGAGGAAAAAAAAGAACAATGAAACTGGATTGGATCGCTACCTCCAAAAGCCAGACTGAGCATTGCCGGAGCAGCCCAACAGCCTAAAACTGCCAACCCTGATAATATTCTATGAATGGACCCCATATCTTTTCATACTGGAACTTTTTATCTTTTATATTGTATCTAACCATGATAATATTCTATGAATGGATCCCATATCTTTTCATTCTGGAACTTTTTATCTTTTATATTGTATCTAATTTTTTTACAAACTTAAATATGCCCATGAGTCAGTGGAACTTCCTCTTTCCACTTCATTAAAACACCTTAAGCACTTTCAGATGGCCAAAATCCCCCGATATAAAGCCGCATATTATGCACATATGTGGCTGTCGGGAGGCCAATTGAAAGCGCAAGAGGCGCATGCGAGACGAACTTTGTAACCCTCCTCCGGGAGGGATAATCGCCAGAGCACTGAGGTAGCCCCGGAACATGAATGCAGCCGCCTGAAAGCAGCTGTTGAGAGGATGACAGTCAGCTGGCAAGCGCCTGACAGCCCCCCTCCCAGCTGCCCCTGCCCCCTGGTGCGGGACGTCCCCACACTGATGCCGCTGCCCTGCTCTCTCCCCTCAGCCCATATTAGTCCCCACACAATGGGGCAGTGGGATCAGTGTGGGGACATCTCGCGTGGGACATTCCCACGCTGATAGCCCGTGCCAGCTGTCCCAGCTCTGACAGCCAGCCATCCCACCCCTGACAGCTGGTGTGCGCTCTGAGGTGCCTCCCGTGAAGCTGTCCCTTTCAGATGGCCAGCGCTGTGCTTTCAGTGCTGCCACCTGAACGACCATTCCACAGGTCTGAATCCGCTTCTGCAGGTGCATTCTTGGCGGAGAATGCACCTGAAGAAATCTCTTGCCTGGCTATTAGCATGCTAAAAGCTAAAACTTTATCCCAAGATGCAGACAAAGATATAGTCAAATCGTGAATAAAGCCAAGCAAGGCAATTAAAGGGCATGGATATATTAAAAATCATTGATAAGGATTGAAATTTTTTTCCCCAAAATTTTTCTAATTTGGAACGTTCCCAAAACATGTGTATTAGTGAGGCCTCTAAAATTTTACTCCTTTTGGCAATGGATCAACGTCAGCATAAAAACAAGATAATTTAAGTTTAGACATAGGTATTCTGTGTACCACTTTAAATTGTAATAAACAATGTCTAGTACAAAATGACAAATCATTAATCAAACTTGGAGTGGACTGCCAGTCCTCATCTGAAAAAAATATATTAAGATCCCATTCCCAATCATTTTTAATCTTAGCCATTGAGGTTAGTCTTAAATCCAATAAATTATATATATATGTGATATTAACCCACTGTGAATAAACTACAAATCAAAAAATATATCAAGAATATTTGAGTCCGTGATTTGAGGAAAATCTTGTAGTTTAGATTGGACAAAATATCTAACTTGCAAATATCTAAAAAAGGTCTATTGGAAAGCTTAAATTTAATTGACAATTGTTAAAAAGATGCAAAACTCTTAAAGATAAATAAATCTTTGTAACTTTTAATACCTGATCTATTTCCTTAAAACCTGCAGCAATAACAGAAGGTGGGAAAAAAGTCTCACCAGGGAAAAACTATTACAACCAAAACATTACCATTTATTTCGTCATTATCTAATTGTGAATCAGTTTGGAAAAAGATGATACAGCAGAACCTAAAAGTGCCAAACAATGATATTTTCCTAGAAAAATTCAATTCTATTTCTATCCAAGTCAGGTGACTTAATTAGTTGATCAAATTTTAATAGTAATTGTAAACAACGTATATTAATCGCCCAATAATAAACTTGAAAGTTTGACAGTAAAAGTCCTTTATTCCTCAACATTTTCTGAAGATGGGTTTTATTTATTTGTGGTTGTTTTCCCTGCCCTATACAAGAAGAAATAATCAAATCTAATGAGTCGAAAAATGGGAATAAAAATTGGTAAAGTTTGAAAAAGATACAGAAATGTAGGTAAAGTATTCATTTTAATTGAATTAATGCGTCCAATCATTGTAATCGAAAGTGGGGTCCGTCCAGATAGAGGGAGGATTATTCTAATAATTCTAAACCTATGTGTCTAAGCAATATCCTTATCACGTGTGAACAGCCTTGAGATTGTGTGTTAATCACTTGGTTGCAGAAGGCAATGTGTGCACATATGGTGATGAGAATAATTGGTTTCAAGCATAACAGGTCAGAATTAGAGTTGTCATAGGAGACTTTCACATTTCAGTCATTCCAGATAGAATTATTATCGTCTCTCTGCTCCTGTGGCATCAGCTGCCACCATAGCCAACATTTAACCTAAGCAGCCCTGCAGTTCTTTCTTTAATTGTATTGGGAATCAAATGACTTTTCAAGTGGTTGTCACTCATTCTGTAGAGTGCATTGTTAGCATTGCCTCATACTTCTTAAGTTTTGCATTTTACTTTTCTAATGTATGTTTCTCTTTCCATAACTGCTCAGTACATTTTGCTAAAGTAGTACATTTATCACTTCTAAAGCACTGATCCACCATGGTACCCTTAGTCTGGTTGTTTGTGGCCTTTGATACCCTCAGAATGTGTCCAACTTAACCTTTGCCGTAGCAATCATGCAAATTGTGAGCTTTATCTGAATCAGTGCAGTTCACTGGAAATGACTTCTCTTTTGCAATCTCATTTTTAGTTGCTAATTCATTAGATTCTGTGCTTTAGCGAGCTACACCTGCTTCCATGATTTAACTTCAAACCCAAAGGGGCAATTTTATTGAATATTTTAAGAATGGTATTTTGTACAAATGTCAATTGTGCAAAGCTGTAGCTTATGGTACTGGGAAGCCCCTTGTATCCGGCACCTATGGGGATTGGTAGATGCAGGATAAGTGAATTTTTCGGTAGCTTGAAATTGCATGTTGCCTGGTTGGCTAACTAACAGTGAGGTGTGTCAATTTTATGCTTCCATTTTTTTAAATGATTGAGCGGCACAGTTGGTGTAGCGATTAACGCAATACCTTTGGAGTGCCAGTGATCAGGACCAGGTGTTTTGAATCCCAAGCTGTCTGTAAGGAGTTTATATATTCTCCCCGTGTCTGCATGGATTTTCCCCAGAAGCTCCTTTATCCTCCCACCATTTGAATATGGACTCATGGGTCAAAAAAGCCCGTTAATGTGCTGTATGTCTACATTTTTAAATATTTTTTTTTAAATTGAATTTAAAATTTACATATTAGCGCAATTTATTTTGCTGGTTGTTTGAGGCTGCCAGTTGCTTGAATTCCAGATAATCGATTTTACTGTGTAATTACTGATCACACATTATGCGGATAGCAGTGTTGTAAATTTCATTTGTTGAGTTTCTGGGTGAAATGCTTGTCTGACTGTTGCCATACTTAGGACACATTTAGTTGGTAAACTGTCCTGATTCAAGAAGTTACTTGCTTGGTACAGAACTGGTACAAACTACATAATACAAAGACTGCTAGGCAATCACACAGGACTGACAAGCATTTGTTTCACCTACAGGAAAGATAACACCAACATTATCTCCACAAAATCTGTCAAATCAGCTGGCAGAATATCGGCCAACAACACTGCTTTCTCCCCGACATTGAGTCCTTAAATATAGTCACTTTGCTATGCTTCTGCTCTATTTGTAGCAGAGTCCATGTGCAACATCAACCTTATTGGTATCTTGCAGTTCACAGAATTAGGGTGGAAGCAAGTCATGCTTAATCACGAGGAACTACCTAAGAAAAGTTTTTTAAAAAATAGTACATTTTGGCCAGGTGGTTTATTTACACTTACATTTTTTTTAAACTGCTGAGATAATCAGTGATGTTCTTTAAACTCTCTGTTTACATTTGGAATGTTCTCAAAGTAGAGCTGCTTGTTTTCCTTATTCTGCATTTTCTATTTAACTCATGGCATATAATACGACTTATCATTGATTATACACAGAATATTTAACGTTATGTTTGTGTTGCACATTAAATTTTATATTCTCATAATCCATTTATAAATAGCATTCCATAATCTCATGTTAAATGTCCTGTTCCTAAAAAAAATAAATTCTACTTTGTTCAGATAATTGGTGATATTAAGTGTACTTGTGTAATTTTTAATCTTTAATTATGTAATGAGCAGAATAATCCAAAATTTCCTAAAACAACACCTCAGAAACAAAATTTCATGGCATCTGGTATTCGTTTAAAGGAAAGAGGTTGTATGTAGACTTCCCAAGTGATCTCTGCTGTAGTAGGCTTCAGCTGCAAAAATGTTCTAATTACATTATTGTTGCGTGAATGACTGGAGTAATTATATTATTCGGTTGAAATCATTCTTCCATCTCCATGCTGGGATCCCAAAAGAATGTAAACAGCTGCGAACAATGCATTGCCAATGCAGTGGCTCATAGTAACTAGCCCAATTTCATTTTGGGAAGTTGTCGGGGGAAAATGAGATCTCATTTGCTGTATAAAAAGGAGAGGCCAAGGTTTTTTTCTTACTCAAAGTGTGCCACCCAGAATGTTATACTCTTGGGTAGGATAGCAGACCAACTGTAGCTTTTCAGGTTGTAGTTTACAAAATCTGTGACAGGCAAAACAGGTGCAGAGCAGCTCATTTAACTATTATTGTACCTTATTTTCTAGTGTACAGTGTGAAATTATTGACTATGGTTCATGTTTTGTAATATTAATATAAATAGTTTTAATATGTTCCAATATAATTTGTATTCTAGATGCAAGTAATTTTCAGTAGAATTGATTTTCAGATTGGTATAGCAAGCTATTTGTTTTTAATTTAGTTTCATCTTTTACTTTCCAAAAACATGAAAAATGATACTTGATCATTCATCATATTCATATTTAGGAATCAACATTCATTTACTGGACATCATTTCATTAAGGTTGCAGCTAGTTTTTCCAACTGCTATTTCTTTCTGATTTTCATTTGAATCTGTCAGGGTGGGGTGGATAGGATAAGGTTCACAGCAGTCCAACTCATGCTTTTTGAAACTCAAAGGAATGCCAGAAAAAAATAACAAGCTCTACAAATAATATTGCACATAATGATTTGTGAAATTATCAATGGTATAATATAACTATTACACACTAATAAGACCTCTGTAAAACATTTTAACATTTAAGAGAATTTTCCCAACAGGTTGTTTACAGCTGCCTTGCAAGTTATCCTTTTAACTCTACAGATTATTTATGCTGTAATTCCAGATGACTTTAGACAGAATGTACCATGTGGCCATAGGTTATTCCATCTCTGACTATTTGCAAATTGATCTGAAGAACACATTAAATTTTAATTTTAGATGCTTATCTCTGTCTGTCTCTCAGCATTCATCATCCAAAAATCACACCATGATAATTTGATTCCTTCCCTTTCAACATTACCATTACCCGTGTGTGCTATGTAGGAATGTTTTGTATATCCAATCACTAACACCACACAGGTGCTTTAATGGAGAAATGTTTTTTTTTTAATATCAGAAGTCTAAAACTTATTAACAAATGATATGGAGGATTGTGCGAGATAGACTGGAGTCATCTTGTTATAAATGTGATTGTTGCTACTTTGGTGATGTCAAGGATTTCCTTTTCATAAGACCACAAGAAGTAGGAGCAGAATTAGGCCATTCAGTCCATGGAGTCTGTTCTTCCATTTTAATAATGGCTGATGTATTTTTTCCTCTCAACCCCATTCTCCTTCCATCTTCCTATAATCAATGTTACCCTTCCTGTTCAAGAACTTATTGACCTCTGTTAAATATACCCAGTGTCTTGGCCTCCACAGCTGTCTATGGTAACAAATTTCACAGATTCAGCATTCTCTGGCTGAAGGTTCAGCACTAACACAGTCCCACAGCACCTTAGGATAGGAATTTCAGTAAACACTTTGGTCAGGCTATGGTGCACTGTGACTAAAGCATACTGGCAGCATCTAACACAAAGGTCTGGTGTTAATCATTTAGAATCAGCATTAAACACTGTATATCAATGGTTGCATTTAAAGGACTGACACACTGCAATATGATTTCACATGAATGGCTTCCTTTTTATTTTGATCTTCCTCCTCTTATGTGCTTGAGAGAATTCCACTCTTGTCTTAAAATTCGCCTAACATCATAAATGTTTTTTATTTCATATGTTTAATAAACTAGATAGGCTAAAGGTAAAAATATGCCACATGCTTTAATGCTGCATCTCATTAAAAAGAAATAGAAACAAAATCTTTTTTTTAAGATGATGATGATATCCTGAGCAGAGAAGGTGGGGGAAAGGTGAGGACAAGAGGAACTTCATTCTTGTTCTAGCTGGGAGGAAAGAAGAAGAAAGCAGAAGTACGAGAAATAGATGAGATGTGATAAAGCAAGGTGTGGGTCTTAGAAGGAGAGAGTTTTCACAATGATGTTTTTAAGATGTCTTCCTCTTAGTTAACCATCTGCTACAGTTGGCATAGTTTCCCACCCTCCATGGACCAAATAGTCTTTTTTTGGGTGAAGCAGCAATTCACTTGCACTTGTGCTGATTATATGTTCTCATCTGCATCAAAGAAAGTAGTCCAGATGACTTCTTTGGAGAACATTGTTATCAACCTTTTTTTGTCCCCCCACCTAGGACTCTGCTCTGCTCAAAGTTTATAGACCCCATTCCCTTTGAAGTAGTCAAGTTCTGTACTTCTCTTCTACCAACTACATTAAAATATTGATATTACGTGCTTTTACTTTAATGTACCATGGCCTCCAGGAGGGACTGTGGGTCCTCCATTGAGAATGGCTGCTCTAAGCATGACCCTGAGCTGCCTTTTGCTTAAATTGTCGATCATAATTCCATTCTGACCTCTGTCTTTGGCCTCCTATGGTTATCCTTTGATGTCTGCTGTAGGTTGAAGGAACAATACCTCATCTTCCAGCTGGGTATGTTCCAACCCTTGGGACTTCATGTTGAGTTGAACAATTTTGGGTGAGTGATTTGGACGATCCCTCTTTTTCTCTGGTATCCTGTTTTTCTGTCTCTTACTGCTGCTGTGCCTTGAAGTAATTGTTACTCTGGTGTTTTTGGTCTGGACCCTACAATGGACATTCCCTCTGTTCTCTCCACCACCTCCTTTTCTGTTACTTTAAAATGAACTTGTTTCTTTCACTTTTCCAGTTCTGATGAAGGGTTTTTTTAGTCTTGATGACAATTCTCCTTGTTTCTGCACTGTTTCTGCTTTTTAAAAATATTTTATTTTTGATTTTCCAAAGACTCACGCAAATCCAATGTACATCAAACAAAATATTACATTGTAGCGACTGCTGTGGCAGCGTCCACACAGTGTGAGGGGGGAACCAAAGAGTGGCCAGCAGGGAGCTACACAGAAATGGAGGGTGGCTTAGCCAGCACATGTCGCTGGACGTGGGCTCCTTGGCAGTGAAGCAGTGAAGGGGAGCCCACGCCATCTTGGACCGGCCGCATGTTGTGGCATTTCAGCCCATTTACTCATGCGGTTGCTCGGCCCACTATACCACCCCTTCCCCCATCCCCCCAGAATCGTCACCACGCTGTGAGCAGTCTGATTTACAGTCTTTGTGCAGTCTATCTCTGTGTCTGACCTGGGGGTCTGGGGCCAGCAGTTCAGAGACTAGGTGGGCGACATTGAGGCGGTCGACTGTGAATCTGTCCTGTCAGCTGCCAATGTCCAGTGTGAAAGTCATGCTATCCCTCCACGGTGCTTTGAAATGGCCTTTGTATGGGCACTATAGCCTTGCTGTCCTCTGCGTATGAAAATGTAGTGGGTGGATTGCGTGGATTGCAGATCCGCTAGGTGGCGAGCCATGTCTGGACGACGGCGGGGAAGGCTTGTCTGCCCGTCTGTTCTCTCAGCCTGTGCAGGACATCTAATGCGCTGGTCTGTGGGCCGGCTGTCTCTTCGTGGTGCTCTATGTCATGTGACAGGTTGGAATCATGGAAGTTCGGTGCTAGAAAAGCCAAGAATTTGGCCAGTAAGGAGGGGTATTCATCTTGGTCCAAGGCGTGGATTCCTAAAGGCAGGAAAGAGGGTCTCTGAAGGATAAGAGGAAATGACTGGAAAATTGTGGTGTTTACCAACTGGCATCTTGTCATGTCTACCAGCAGTTCGTAAGCCCGGAGGAAGCTCTGAGTAGTGTATGTCTCACGGCCCTGATAGTGCACTCCCACTGGAAAATGGAATCTGCAACGTGGATGGTGACCAGGCGAGTACTATAGCTGGGAATGGAGGATCCATTGGCTGCTTGTAGGGGAAGGCCTTTGGCGTCGTGTCTTACCTCAAAGTACATGGGTGGGATAACACTAATCTCCGCGCCATTGTCAACAAGGAAATCCTTCTTCGTCCTCTGGTCTCTGAGGTAGAGTAGGCCTTTCTGTGCACCAACCACCAAGGTCACTAATGGCAGCTGGCTTGCCTGTTTCTCGCTGCCATGTTAGCTTTGGCAGAGGAGTACAAGCACAGAGCGGGTGCACCGCTGGGTGTTCTTACCCCACTGGTGGAAGTAGCAACAGTACTCGCTGTTCTTCTCCATGTGCCCTTTGCGTTGTTGCTGGGCTGTAGCTCCTGCTGGTACTTATGGTGGGCTGGGTGGGATGGCGGCACTGATCACATAGACTGGTTGCACGTGGAGGGAGCTCTACTGAGGCATGCAGAACAGCCTGACTGCCTCTTTGGCTATGAAGTGTGGAGTGCTGAACTCCATGTCTGAGACTGCCAAGAACGTGCACTGGTAGGTTTGAGAGGAATAGGACCTCGAGCAGGAAACAGTCTGTGTGCCCATTCGCCAGGGCCAACATGTTATGCATTAGCTTGGAGGGATTTCTGTCACCAAGGCCCCACATGTTGAGGATGTAGATGGCACGTTCATGCCAGCTGAGTTCAAGGGTGTTAAGGAGGAAACATCAAATCTGCTTGTACTTGCGCTCCATCGGTGGGTTTTCTATGAAGAAGCTTACTTTGGCAGCTGTGGCTGCATCCAGGGCGCTGACAACGTGCCAGAACTTTGTGTCCTCTGAAACAATTCCCCTGATGTGGAACCGGGACACAGCCTTCTGCAGCCAGTTCCTGGGCTGGTTAGCCCAGAAAGGCGGTAGCTGCATGCCCATTGCAGGCACTGCAACTGTGGATGTAGCTGGTTCTTGCATCCTCTTTGTTCGATGCTGGTTCCAAAAAACGCTGGAACCATCGGGGTCACCACTGTTACGACTGCTGCGGCAGTGTGAGGATGAACCAAAGAGTGAGTTTATTGGTTTAAATCCGCTGCATCTCTGCACTGGCCCACCCACTTCCAGTGACATACTCGCCGGTTTCCGGAAGTGATGTCACCGTGGCGTGGTGTCACTCTCTGGCCAGCGGGGCACTACGCAGAAGTGGAGGGCGGCTTAGCCCACACGTGTCACTAGGCTCGGACTCTTTCTCAGCAGCGAAGGGGAGCTCGTGCCATCTTGGACCATCCACGTGTTGCGGCAATTCGGCCCATTTACTTGCGTGGTCACTCGGCCTGCTGCAACATTCTCTTTCCACATAATATGATTTTAGAGTCCTTATTTCCCCTTCCTTACACCCTCCCTTAAATTATACTCATACCAAAATACAAACACACAAAAACCAACTAAACACCGACAATGACAATGATCCTCCTCGAAGCTAGAGGACCTTGGATGTTAAATAAAAGCAGGTAGGGATAAAAACAACGTCATCTGTGCCACATTAAATTCTTACTTTAGTTCTGTTTTTACAAGAGAGGATACAAATTACCTCCCAAGGTTGTTGGGAAACATGGAGACTAATGCAAGGGAGGAACTGAAAGAAATCAGTATCTCTAAGGACATGGTCTTGGGGAAATTGATGGGATTAAAGGCAGATAAATCCCAAGGGCCTGATAATCTACATCCTAGGGTACTTAAGGAAGTGGCCATTCAGATAGCAGATGCTTTAAGAATTATTTTCCAGAACTTGATAGACTCAGGATCAGTACCCATGGATTGGAGGGTAGCTAATGTTACCCCACTATTTAAAAAGGGGGGTAGAGAAAAAGCAGGGAATTATAGGCCGGTGAGCCTTGCATCAGTAGTGGGCAAAATGATGGAATCCATTATTAAGGATGTAATAGCGGAGCATATGACTAGCAGAGAAGGGATCGGACGGATTCAACATGGATTTACAAAAGGTAAATCATGCTTGACAAATCTATTGGAATTCTTTGAGATGGTGACAGGTAAAATAGATGGGGGAGAGCCAGTGGATGTGGTATACGTGGACTTCCAAAAGGCCTTCGATAAGGTCCCGCATAAACGACTGGCTTCCAAAATCAAGGCTCATGGGATTGGGGGCAAAGTATTGTTGTGGATTGAGAACTGGCTGGCAGGTAGAAGACAGAGAGTTGGGATAAATGGCTCATTTTCTGAGTGGCAGGCGGTGACCAGTGGGGTGCCACAGGGATCTGTACTGGGACCCCAGCTGTTCAGAATTTACATTAATGATCTGGATGAGGGGATTGGATGTAATATCTCCAAATTTGCAGATGACACTAAGCTAGGAGGGGTTGTGTGCACGGAAGAGGGGGTCAGGAAGCTCCAGTGTGATTTGGATAAATTGAGGGACTGGGCAGATACATGGCAAATGCACTACAATGTGGATAAATGTGAGGTTATCCACTTTGGTATTACAAACCGGAGGGCAGATTACTATTTGAATGGCAATAGATTAAGAGATGGGGAAGTGCAGAGAGACCTAGGGGTACGTACACCAGTCTCTGAAGGCAAGCATGCAGGTACAGCAGGCGGTTAAAAAGGCAAATGGTATGTTGGCCTTCATATTAAGAGGGTTTGAGTATAGGAACAAGGATACCTTACTGCAGCTGTACAGGGCCTTGGTGAGACCACACCTGGAGTATTGTGTGCAGTTTTGGTCACCTTATCTAAGGAAGAATGTTCTTGCAATGGAGGGAGTGCAGAGGCGATTCACCAGGCTGATACCTGGAATGGCAGGAGTTACTTATGAGGAAAGATTGCGCAAATTGGGATTGTACTCGCTGGAGTTTAGAAGATTGAGAGGGGATCTCATAGAGACATTTAAAATTCTGGCAGGACTGGACAGAATGGATGCAGATGGGATGTTTCCAATGATGGGAAAATCCAGAACCCAGGGCCATGGTTTGAGGATAATAGGCAAACCATTTAGGACCGAGATGAGGAGGAATTTCTTTACCCAGAGGGTGGTGAATCTGTGGAATTCATTGCCACAGAGGGCAGTAGAGGCAGGTTCATTAAATATATTTAAGAGGGAATTACATATATTTCTTCAGTATAAGGGTATTAAAGGTTACGGAGAGAAGGTGGGGACGGGGATCAGCCATGATCTCGTTGAATGGCGGAGCAGGCTCGAAGGGTCGAATGACCTACTCCTGCTCCAATCTTCTATGTTTCTATTCCCTATTTAGTACTCTTATTCCTTTATCTGCTGGGACGGATTGTTTCTTTTCTCTTATTTGGGGAGGGAGGGGAATGTGAATTATATCTCTACACCTTTATGCCTCAGATACGGTTGCCACATTTCAACAAATGTGTCATATCTCTTCTGTAAATTGAAGGTGATTTTCTCCAGGGGAATACAACACTCTATTTCCATATTCCATCATGCGATATTTAGCTAGGAGTTGCCCTTCCACATAACCACTATACACTTCTTGGCTACTGACAAGGCAACCTCCCACAAACTGAATTTGGTATTTGGAGAGTCTAAACTGTACTTCTCCAATGTCCTCTAGAAGGTACAACTCTGGATCCTGTGGAAAATCCACCTTTGTAATTTTTTCCAGAGTGTCCTCCAGGTTTTCCCAGAAGGATATCACCTTTTGTACACAGCCAGGTGGAGTGGACAAAGTTTCCAACCTCCATACTGCACCTAAAGCACATTTCCGAAATTTCTGGCTTTGACATGTAATTATGTCGGTGTGAGATATAACTGATGCAAGAAATTATATTGCACCAGCATGTGTCTGGCATTAACAATTCCCGTCACGCTATTCAAACAAATCTTTCCACCAATGTTCATCAATCGTTATGCACTGTTACTGCTTTCTCCTTCCAGTATTTTCTGGTTTGGTTTGGATCTGGAGTCTTACACTTATGAGAAATAAACTAATTTTTGCATTCTTTGCATACAATATAATTTTAAACTGCATTTAAAACAATAAGAAGGGTACGTAATGAAAATATGTAACAAATATTTAACAAATAGTCAAAAGTTTAAGCTGATATGCTCTCAATAATGCATCTCATGCAAATCTACTGCGTATATCTAATTTGTATTAAGAACTGTTATTTTGTATTTCTGGGAAACTTGCATTTCTATCTCTCCTATGTCTTTCCTCGACCGTATCAGTTACAAATTGTGATAGTTAAGAATAACCAGCCGGAAAATCATGGAGCATGTGCAAGAAGGAAATGTCTGAAATAACTGGTGTGTCTATAGTATACATAACTTGTAACCAGATCATTATTTCCGATCACTAATTATATTCATAATGTTTTCAAGAACCAGCAGTCTATTTCCCTCTGCACATCGAATAGTCAAGGAAATGTACCGAAGCAGCTGGTCATACAATCAGCAGTACATGTTTAGAATTTGGTTTACAGTACAATAAAAGGAACAGAGCTCATGCCAACTGTGCAGTCATCTCTTCACAGGAAGCAGACAAAACTCTTTTTACTGTACAGTGTCATCGAATGGCAGACCAATTAACAATAATTGAAAATGATAGTGAGCATATAAAAAATAAATTGGTTGTTCGTAGAGAAACTAATGTCAAAAATTATGTAGGGTAAAAATCAGAAATTTCTCCAGGACATTTTTTCTTAATTTATCCCAATGAAGATGTTTATATCGATAAGAAAATTGAATGAAAGATATTATTTCGTAATCTACTTCTAACAAGAGTGATACATTAATTCTGCCCTGTCCCTGGAGTAATTGGAGTTGAATCTTTCTATTTTCTACATGTGAAAGATAATCCGGGCAATTTCAATGGAAGGATATACTATTGCTTCAAGAATCAAGTATGGGACAAGATGAGTAAAAGCATATTGAGGATAATTCCAGTCGCAACCTTTTCTTACTGCTACCTTTGGGCTGAAGGTGCAGAAGCCTGAAGACTAGCACCTGTAGGTTCAAGAACAGTTTATTTTCAACAGGGATCAGCTGTTGAACCTCAGAGTTGAAACCAGGGACTGCTCCGACACCACAGAGGTCTGCTTACACCAGTGTTTCTCAACCTTTTTCTTTCCACTCACAGACCACTTTAAGTAATCCCTATGCCATCGGTGCTCTGTGATTAGTAAGGGAATGCTTAAGGTGGTCTGTGAGTGGGAAGGGAAGGTTGAGAATCACTGCTCTAGACCCAATTGTTATGGAAATATTTTGCTTGAGAAAAATTGTCATTGGTCCATTTCCTTTGGAGTTATAAAACTGTGCACACAACAAGTCAATTTAAAACAGTGATTTTCAAACTTTTTCTTTCCACTCACATACCATGTCAAGTAAAATCAGCACTCTGGCATAGGGATTGCCTAAGGTGGATTGTGAGTTTGGGGGGCATGGATTCCCTTGTATCAGTGACAATGAACAAATAAAGAGGAGCTGGAGGGATTCAGTAAGTCAATCAACACCCACAGAGAGAAATGGATAATCAATCTTTTAGAGTGATGTGTTTGATTTACATGGAGATATTTGGGGAAGGTACTTGAAGCATTTTTCTTTATCTTGGATATTTCCTGTGCAAGAATTTGGAGTAGAAGGCTTGTTTTGGGAGTGTGGTATCAGACAATCAGATGATGTAACTCAGCCATTGGAACTGGTTGAGTGACCAGAGCCCTGATGTTGAAGGATTTGACATTGAGATGGCATTGGTATTCACTTGCCTATCTTGCCAATAAATTTACAGAATTTTGTGGTGAAAAGTTTGTTGGTGCTTCACCAGTAGTGAAAAGGGGGAAGAGTACAGACCAACAGACAAAAGGTGTTAATTAGATACGATAGGAGGACAGAAAAGAATTGTGTTTGGCTCTGTGAAAAGAGAAAGAGAAAGAGAAAAGGGAAGAGGGATTGAGAGATTGAGAGAGAAGTAGAGGAAAGGAGGCAGAGGAAAGATGATGGGGAATGGGAGAGAGAAATTTGTGGGTTATTTTTAATGGAAGCTAGAGAAGTCGATGTTAATGCCATCCGGTTGGAGGGTACCCAAATGGAAGATGAGATGATGTTCCTCCAATTTGCAGATGGTCTCAAGTCTGGCAGTGCATGGGACCATAGACAGACATGTCAACAAGGGAATGGGATGGGGCATTGAAAGGGTGGCTACTGGGAGATCCATGCTATTACTGCAAACAGAGCTGAGATACTCAATGAAGCAATCACCCACTCTGCATCTAGTCTTTCCAATGTAGAGGAAACCACAACAGGACTGTTAAAATAAAGGAAAACATACAGTTTCAATTAGAATCATGATCTGCGCAAACAATATGGGCAGAAGGGCCTGTTTTTGAGCTGTACTCTACTCTTCTATGGACAGTGTTTGACGATCTTTTGTATGTTACCCATGCCTTCTGAAATGTGGAAAGTGATTCATGTTTTGCATCATTATGGATTCAGTTGTCAGGGATGTAGTGTTGTGCAGCAGAAGACACGTTGCAGACAACCATTGTCTTCTGAATTTTTGATGTAGATACCAGCTTCTCATCCTCCACAAGGAAAGGAATGTGTGATGACTTGGCATCAAAGTGCATACATGCTAAAAGGTCATCTGCATTTTGTCATTTCATGAGTGAGGTTGGGATACTGTTGATTCTGGAGTGAAAGAGAAGATAGAATTGATTATGTTTCATTCTGTAAATTACATCTACAGAACTTATTGGAGACAAGGTATACACTGGGGAAGGCAGAGTAGAGATTTGGAGGCATGCCATTACCTTGCTGGCCTCTGCACTGAGATTTGATCAGTAGTAGTCCTCTTGGTTAGGTTCACGGCTTGCATGTCATAAGTGGTAGATGTGCAATGGTAATACATTTTTGAGGATAGCCAAATTTGAGAAGGATTTGTTGTATCCCCTTAAGTGATTATTAAATTGGATGCTTGTTAAACATCTTGCTGATTATTTTTTGTATTTACTTTGAAAAAAGTGGTCTGTGTAATGACTAGCCAATTTTATGACTGTTTTATCCCATTGCACTAATATTAAACTTGTCTACTATCTAGAAATGCATATATCATTATACATTTCTATAGACAATTACCTGAAAGTAAATTTATTAAGAAGGGAAGATAATTTCTTTAATGATTGATATTCATTATTTAATCATTTTTTTTCCCACTAAAAGCAACTAAATTGGAAAAAGATTAAAATGATCATTTTGTGTTTGGTAGTCATGTAGGATCAAACAAAATATGAGGATGTGAACTTACATGTTTAAGAGGTTGATATTGAAGTGATTTTAGGCTTTCTTGAGATAACATGAGGAATAGTATAATGTTTAATAAGTGTGGAAGTCATGGGATTTAGTTTAAAGTTACCTGAAGAAAATAAGTTATTTAGGCAATTTTTTAGAAGTCATAGAAATGTAGAAAATAGGTGTAGCAGTAGACGTAGGGGATCTTCAAGCTTGCTCAACGACTTCTCTAATCTTTATTTCACTCTAATCTTCTTTCTCCACATATTAATTGGTCTATTTGTCACTGGTTTCTCTTAACTTAAATCTGTTCCACAGTCCAGTAGAACCATAGAATACTCCAGCATAGAAACAGGCCATACAGGAAGCAGCTTTGAATATGTGATTACAGACACAATGATAATTAAAAGATTTATAACAAACATGTACATCAAGCTGCAAGAGAAAGAAAATGATGAAATAAGATATAAACCCAAACAAAAGTGGGAACAAGATCTAAACATAAAGATAAAAAATGAAATATGGGAAAAGCTATGCTCCAGAACTATGAGAAATATAATAAACATGAGGTTACGCATGATAAAATATAATTGGTTACACAGGCTATATATCATGCCCCAAAAGTTAAATAAATGGGATCCAACATTATCAGATAGATGATTTCGCTGCAAAAAGGAAATTGGAACAACAGTACATGCAATTTGGGCATGTGAGAAAGTGTAAACGTTTTGGGAAGATCTAAATCAGGTATTAAATAAAATCACAAAAAGCAACATACCAAAAAATTCAGAGGTCTTTCTTCGAAGTAATACAAGAAGTAAAGAATTAGGCCTCAAACTGGACGAAGCACAAAATAGATTTATTATGATAGCCTTAGCTGGAGCAAAAAAATGTATAATGTCAACTTGGAAATCAGAAGAGAACCTGAGAGTACAGCAATGGTACATGGAAATGAATAAATGTATTCCATTGGGAAAAAATAACATATAATTTAAAAAATAAAGTCACATTATTTGAGCAAATTTGGGAGCCGTACATGGAACACAACAGAGAGGGCCTACCGCGGACCCCCACCCTGTAAAATGATAGAATGAGAAGAAGACGAAATGAACTGACCCAGTGTGTAAAAGTAATTTTCTTGTTTATTTTCAATGTGTGATGACATTGTTTAATGGGTTTATTGTATATGTTGAACGTTTAATAGGTTTGGAGGGGGGAGGGAAGGGAGGGGGTATAAAGGGGAGAAAATGACACTGTGTATATTCAAGAGGGAAATGTTTGTGTGTGTTTTGGTTAATATGGTTCATAGTGTGAAAAAGTTTTTAAAATTTAAAATAAGAAACAGGCCATATAACTCATTTAGTTTGTGCCTAACTATTTATTCTGCGTTGTCCCATTGACCTGCACTCAGACTATAATCCTCTCATCCAAGTACTTATCCAATTTTCTCTTAAACGTCAAATTCATTTCATACTCTCCCCACCCTCCGAGTGAAGAAATTACCCTAAATGTTACGCTTTCACCCATGTCCTCTAGTTCTTGTCTCATCCATCCTTAGTGAAAAAGCTTGGTGGCATTTACCCTATCTTTACCCCTCATAATTTTGTATCCCTTCATTTTCTGAAGCTCCAGGGAATAAAGTCCTAACCTGTTCAACCTTTGAGTACCTGGCCGAGTATTAAAAACCTGTGCTGACCAATTTACCAAGGTATTCACGAATATCTTTAATATCTCACTCCAGCAGGGTGTGGTACCCACCTGTTTCAAGCAGGGGTCAATCAAACCAGTGCCCAAGAAGAGTGTAGTAACTTGCCTCAATGACTATCAACAGTGATGAAGTGTTTTGAAAAGCAGGTGATGAGGCATATCAGCTCCTGTCTGAGTGGTGACATGGATACATTCCAGTTTGCCTATCGTAGTAACAAGTCTACAGCAGATACCATCTCTCTGGCTCTACACAAAGCCCTGCAACACCAGGACAGCAAAAATGCATACATCAGGATGCTCTTTATTGACTACAGTTTGGCATTTAACATCATCATCCCTTCAAAACCGATCAGAAAACTCCAAGACCTGGGAGTTCACATCCCACTGTGTAATTAGATCATGGACTTCCTCACCTCCAGATCACAATCAGTGAGGCTCGGTACGACAATAACACCATCTACAAATTTTCCGACAATACCGCGGTAGTGCATAGCATAAAGAGTGGGAAGGAGACAGCAAACAGGGTGGAGATGGGAAAGCGTGACTGAATGATGCACCAACAACAACCTTGCATTCAATGTCACTAAAACTAAGGAGCTGATTGTTGACTTCAGGAAAGGAAAGCCAGAGGTCTACAATCCAGTGATCATTGAGGGAATCAGACATAGTGAGGGTGAAGCTTTACTATAGTGAAACTTTACTATAACATCCCAACTCCTGTATGCAATTTTAAGTTCTTGGGAGACACTATCTCAGAGGATCTTTCCTGGATCCAACACACCAATGGCATCATGAAGAAATCACATCAGCACCTCTACTTCCTCAGGAGTGTGTGACACCCGAAATCCTGGCAAATTTCTACAGAGGTGTGGTGGAAAGTGTGCCGACTGGCTGCATCATGGATTGGTATGGGGTCACCAATACCCCTGAGCATAAAGACTTCCAAAAGGTAGTGGACACATCCCAGGATATCACAAGCAAAACCCTCCCCACTATTGAGTAGATCTACAGGAAACACTGCTGTTGGAGAATAGCAGCAATCATCAAAGACCCACAGCATTCAACACGCATGGTGTTCTCACTGCTGCCATCAAGAAAGCTGTGTAGATGCCACAAGACTCCCACCACCAAGTTCAGGAACAGCGGCTACCCCCCCACATCAGACTCTTCAATGACAAACTCAATCAGAGACTCAATTAAGGACTCCTACTTGTGAACTTTATTGATTTTCTTTTTGTTCTCTCTGTATTGCACATTCAGTTTGTTTTCATTTGTCATCTGTTTTTTGATTACATATTTATGTTGTGTACAGTTTTTATTTGCACTACCAACTAGTGCTAATTCTGTCGCACCTGCAGGAAAAAAAGAATCTTAGGGTTGTATGTGATGTCGTTTATATATTCTAACAATAAATATGAAATCTTTCCTTGTAACTCAACTCTTCAAGTCCAGGCAACAACCTTGAACATTTTATTTGCATTCTTTCAATCTTATTGATATCTTTTCAGTAGTTGGGTGACCAAAACTGCACAAAATAATCCAAATTTGGCCTCACCAATGTGCTGTACAACTTTACTATAATATCCCAACTCGTGCATGCAATACTTTGATTTATGAAGGACACTGTGGCAAAGGTTTTCTTAACGACTCTATCTACCTGCAATGTCACTTTTAAGAATTAAACATTTGTATATCCAGATCCCTCTGTCCTGCTATGCTCCATTGTTTACTGTGCAAGTCATTCCTAGGTTCTTCCACCCTAAGTGCAACACCTTACATGTCCACATTAAATTCAATCTGTCATTTTACAGCCCATTTTACCAGCTGGTCCAGATCCTGCTGCAAGCTTTGAGCGCTTTTCTTGCTGGCAACTACACCCAAAACTCCATCCCATTGTACAGATGAAACATTTGCTTTTGGATATTTCTTCAATTGAAGAAGTCCAAATGATAAATTCTGGAATAGATCTAAAATTAAACTAGAAAATCATAGTAGGTATAAAAAGTACTTTAATTCTTGTTGGGTATGGTTAAATTCAAGATTATTGCTCTGGTCATGGTAAAAGAAAGAAACGCCAGTAGCTCTGGTCATGGTAAGAGAAAGAAACGCCAGTAGCTCTGGTCATGGTAAGAGAAAGAAACGCCAGTAGCTCTGGTCATGGTAAGAGAAAGAAACGCCAGTAGCTCTGGTCATGGTAAGAGAAAGAAACGCCAGTAGCTCTGGTCATGGTAAGAGAAAGAAACGCCAGTAGCTCTGGTCATGGTAAGAGAAAAAAACGCCAGTAGCTCTGGTCATGGTAAGAGAAAGAAACACCAATAGAATCAAGTATCATTAAAACAGTTCACTGACTTCCTTCACATGGTGTACTTCCTCTGAAATAATTTGAGTTTTGAAGTACCATAAGGATACCAAATAGTAACTCATTACCATGAAAGTGTACACTTTGAAAAATAAATCATAAAAAAATCATCAATGCCTATGAATTTATGTTGACAAGAAATGCTTTTGTCGATCAGTGTGCAGCCTTTATTCTGCAGTATTTTTTTCTATTGCCAACTTGTTTTCAAACTACTCCAAGAAAATTTTAATTTCTAGTAAGCAGATGTCTTGCTGATGTGATTTAACAATTGTGAATTAAATTGTTCCTTTGGTTTAATAAGTGCAAGACTCCAAGGAAGGAATGTGGTCTATGCTATGTGCTAAGATGTCATTTAGCTATGAAGTGGAATATATTGATTGAATTTGCCCTGTGGATATGCTCCACTGCGCCAGTGCAATCCATATTTGGTGGCTGAGGAAGAACCAGGTGGTGCTGTAAAGCTTTACACAGTGAAGCGTGGACAAATTCAGGCTTGACATTTGTCAATCTGTAGTGCTGCAGGGAAGAGAAAAATCTGCTTTTCCATATGTTTCTGGTTTATTTTTTGCCTGCAGTTTGGTCCAGATGGCACGATGAACATTGTTTACCTTAAGATGCCATCCCAGATGTGGGATTCATCCATGGGCACGTTACTGTCATCTGCCTCTTTCTAAGAATACTTTGATAAAATAGCATTTACCATTTTAAATTAATATTTTATTATTTTCCAAATTCTGTGCTTTGCTAAGCTAAATATTGCTTCCGGGAGTACACCATATAAATACACCATATAGATTAAGAACATGATAGAAATTTGTTCTAATTTTTCATTATTTTGTATTTACAGTTCTGGAAGTACAAAACTTGTTTAATTTAAGTAATCCTCCCCATGACATTGGAATTGGAATGGGGATGGAGTGGAAAGGTTGGGATGACTTCTCCAAATTCATTTGGACTGACATAAAGAGTAATCCCTCTGGTCATAGTTATTTATGCCGGAATGACACCAGTACTGTTGTTGGTTGAAATGTAGATCTTGTCTGATAATTTACCCACCTTGAATGCCTCTAGGCAATAAAAGATGCCTGTAGAAATTTGAAATCATTGCATGTCCATGTAATTAATATAATTTTAGAAATCCAAGCTGTAAACTGAAGGAATTAAATTAGCTTTAGTTTGAACATTATAATAATTTTAGGTGCTGAATGCCAATAAAAAAAAACCTCATAAATATTAAATTCAGGTAACTTGCTCCCCCTCTGTCCATTTCTCTTTTCTGATCTACCCCAGTCCTATCACATACTCCTTTCTTTTCCATACAACCCCACCTCCCTGGCTTTCTGATTTTCAGTTTCTTTTCCTTCCCTACCTACTCCATTCACCCATTACGCACCCATTCCTACCACGGGTCTCCTCCCCTTCCCTCCACTTGTCCCATCTGCCCATCATTGCTCCCTTACTTTGTTCTATTCTTTACCTTCCATTATTTTCATAATCCATAATCTGTAGTCCTTTGTTGCCTTCATATCACCTTCCTGTTGTTATTGACACTCTTTCCTACCTATCTGCCAATCAATTCCTCCTCAGCTCAATCCATCTATTGTTTGCTCACTCTTTTCCCTTGTCACTTTATACTGCCTATGTCCCCACAACTCTTTAGCCCAGATGAAGGGCCTCACCCCATAAAGGTGACTGTTTTCCTCCAAAGATGTTCCCTGACCTGCTGAATTCCTCCAGCAACTTGAATTTTTTTGCTCCAGATTCCAGAGTCCTGTCCTTGCTTAACTTGGAAAAAACAACACTTTTTTGAGTAAAGTTCTATCTGGCATGAATTTGCCCACCTTTTCAGTTCATCTAAATCCTGTTTTAATCTTGGAAAACCTGTCACCTTACCACCTATTTTAATGTCATCTGCAAAATTACAAACCATGTTAACAACATGTGATTGAAACACAAATACAAAAAGACAAACTTGGATATAACTTTGCGATGATTAAATTATGAGATTCTTTTGAAGCAAAATGAAAATACCAAGAATGTTAAACATTACTAAAAATTTATCTAGTGGGAGGGTAAAACTCTTAATTGCTGGGTTTGATTGAGTCTTTATTTGAGTTGATTTTTTTAAAAATTCTTGATTGTTTTGGTTTGGAGAAATTGCAATACGGGTGGTTGGGTAGTTTGAGAGATTTACAAGAACTGTAAGAAGTGAAGTTTTCTTTTCATGTTTAAAGGTTATGAACAATATACACAGCAGTTTACACATGAGAAGATTGTACATCAAAAGTTGAATGTAATTGTCAAAAGGAGAACATTGTTTGAATTGAATGCAGAAAATAAAGATGTTGAAAATGAGGGATCACTTCATACAAAAATAAGAATAGAATAACCAAAGAGAATTTGAAAGAAAATTAGAAAGCTTCCCTGTAGTTTTGAGGTGACAAAAGACAAAGGAGGGAAAACCCAACACCCAACCCCAACCAACAAATTTTCCCCTGCAACCGTGTCTGCCTGTCCCGCATCGGACTTGTCAGCCACAAACGAGCCTGCAGCTGACATGGAAATTTACCCCTCCATAAATCTTCGTCCGCGAAGCCAAGCCAAAGAAGACTTCTTAGAAATTTAGATTTTATCTTTAATCTCTAATGCCATAAATTATTTGGATCCACTTCGGCAAAAAAATTATTAAATTGTGAATGGTCTAGAATGTTGAAGTGAAATCGTAGCAAGATAACTTGCTGTTTGGAGTAACTGGTGGTAAGATTCAGAGACATTATTTCAAATAAAAACAAAAACAAATGCTGGAAACACTCATTAGATCAGGCAACATCTGTGGAAGTGAAACAGAATTAATGTTGTAGGTCAAAAACCCTTTATCAGGACTGTGAAATTTAAAAAAAACAAGAGTATGCAGTGTCTAAAAAATATTCAATATGTAGAACATTCACAATCTACAAAGCATAATATATTTGTGTATTATTTTACATTCTGACAAGCAAAAATTAGCAAGAAGGAAAATATGCTTGATGTAGAACATTTGTTTGAAAATATTAAAATTTCACATTACTTGTATATGAATTACAAAAGGTTGCTTGCATATGCAAACAATCAAAAAGGCAAATGGAATGTTGGCCTTCATTGCTGGTGGGATTGAATTTGAAAACAGTTAAGTTCTGCTCCAACTGTACAGGGTACTGGTGAGATCACACATGAGAAAAGATGCACTAGCTTTGGATTCCTTAGATGAGGGGTTACACTTTAAGGAGAGACTGAATCATTTGGCTCTATACTTGCTGAAATTCAGAAGAATGAGAGGGGATCTAAGAGAAAGTTGTTTCCACTAGTAGGTGAGATGAAAACTAGGGGGCATGGAATCAAGCTTTGGAGGAGTATATTTAGAAGGGAAATGAGGAGGAACTATTTTTTGCCTGATAGTACTGAATCTGTAGAATTCTCCGCACAAGTAATCATTAGGGACTATCAGTGAATATATTTAAGACTGTTAGATTGATTTCTTCACATTGGGGGAATTGAGGGTTATGGGGAAAAGGCAGGTTGGTGGAGTTGAGTCCACAGCCAAATGAGCCATGCTCTTATTGAATGGTGGAGCAGGCTTGACAGGTCAGTTAGCCAATTCCTGATCCTATTTCTAATGTTCTGTTATCATTAATTTTGTTTCTATTGCCATTTTGGAATAAAATCTATAATCCGTTGAATCTGATTATTCAAGTGGCAAAATGTTGGGGAAAAAAAACACCAGCTTTATTTTGTTTAACATTTAACATCCACCAGCACTATAATTTTGAGAATAGCTCAGCCCATTTTGATGCAGAGGAGAGTTTTTTTTTCCACTCAGAATAAACTAGCACAAACAAATAATTCTTTTCCTCCCTCCCCCCCTCCTCCAACAGTTACATTTTATTGTGAATTTTTCATAGTCTTTAACATACAAAATGTGTCAATATACGAAGCAAATCTGATATGAACCATTTACCTTTTGTTGAATATTTCTGTTAACTATAGGTTAGATTTTAACATGTTTTTTTTGTTTTTATGTGCATTGCTCATTTGTGCTTAACATCTCCGAGAAGATTCATAGTTATTATTTGCAGAATCTTTTTCCCAATGAAAGTTGCATTGAACTATCCCAGGCAAGTGTCTTCTATTTCTGTAGTCTAGAAATTCATGATGCTCGTCTCTTTCTTTTGCTCTCTGCTCTTAATTAAGTGATATGGAAAATAGATTGGCAAGGTCTCTATGCTGGTTGCAGCCGCAATGAACACAGCAGATCTTGGTGTTCACGGCAAAGAACTTTCAGCTGTCATCTGTTATCACAGATGACAGAAACTGTGTTCACAATTAAATATTCAATATTAATCCTATGAAGGCTTCATCGACTTGTGCATAATAGTGTGAGGTATGGAGACGCTGCAAATTCTGGAATCAAGAACAAAAAAAAACAAACTGCTGGAGGAACAAAGCAGGTTGAGCAGCTTCTATCAAAGGTATTGTCAATGTTTTAAGTTAAGACCTTGTATCAGGACTCAGTGGAGAAGGAGAATAACCAGGATAAGGGGAAGTGTTGACGTTCAGTAGGTGATAGTGAACTGAGGATGGGTGAAGGAGACTGATAGATGGAGCTCGATGGGGGAGCAGAGGGGTGGAGTTGGAAGGCAGAAGCAGACGGGTGATATGTGCAAGGTGATAAAGAGTAAAGAGCAGATGAAATCATGCAGGAGGAGGAGAGGGTGAAGGTGGAGGCAGCTGCTAGAGAGTGATGTTGGAACACAAAGGGTATGTACTAGAATCTGATAAACAAGGAAGATGATAAAATGGGAACCTTCAGGGGAGAGGGGAAGATGTATCATATTAGATATGATGTGTGAAATGTGTGGGGGAGGAAAATGAAACTGGGTATTAAGGGAGGTGTGAGTGGAAGGGAAAGTATGAAGAAGAACAAAAAAATAGGTCGACTCAAGTGGAATATGAAGTATTGATCCTCCAGTTTGCATAGGATTTCACCCTGGCAATGAAGAAGGCAGAGGACAGAGAGGAACATGTGGAAATAGGAAGAGGATTTGAAATGGTGTGTGACCATGAGCTCGGAATGGCCATAGCAGCATAGGTGCCAATGTATACAAGGTCACATTGAGATTATGGAATTCAGTACATGAGACTGGAGGAGGTGAATGTGAACCTTTGCCTTATTTGGAAGGGTTGTTTAAGTCCTTGGATGGTGATAAAGGAGGAAATGTAAGAACAAGTGCCATAGACTGTGATGACAATGGTTTAAACTTAAAGAGAAGCATAAGATATAGACATAACTTGATCTTTGTTTTGTCTTCTCTAGCTCAAGTAGCAAAAGCAAGGCAGTTTATTCATAATGCAATCAAATGAGTACCTGATTACTTTAAACCTCTTCAACTAGATGGCAAGCAATGGAGCAGTCAAGGTTATTTAAAGAATTGGCAAAGTAGTCCGTTAAGAAGATAAAGAGACAATACTCTGAGGAGTTAACCTAGTATGGGAAACTCAAGTTTAGGAGGAAACCCTGGCAAATTTCTATAAACCAGGTTCAGGAACAGCCGCTATCCCTCCACCATCAGACTCCTCAACAATAAACTCAATCACGGACTCATTTAAGGATTCTTACTTTGCACTTCATTGTTTTTTTTTCTTAGAATTGCACAGTTAATTTGTTTACATGTGTACATTGTGTACAGTTTTTTTGCAGTACCAATAAGTGGTAATTCTGCCTCACCCACAGGAAAAAAGAATTTCACGGTTGTATGTGATGTCATGTATGCACTCTGACAATAAATCTGAAATCTGAATGATTGCACTCAGATAAATAATGAATATTATTTCTTGGTCAATTTTTCCCAATTGAAACACTTAATAATTTATATGTATTAAATGGCACTGTTCGGTTGCAGTTAGCACCAGCGATCAGGACCAGGGTTCAAAGCCTGTGCTGTCTGCAAGAAATTTATACATTCTCCTACTTGGGTTTCCACCGGGTGCTCAGTTTCATCACATCCTTCAAAATGTACTGAGTGTGGTAGGCCAATTGCGTGTAATTTGGCAGCACAAGCTCATGGCCCGAAAGGGCCTGTTACTGTGCTGAATGTCTAATTTTTTTAAAATTAAAATTAAGGAAATGTTTTAAGTAGTGAAGGCTCGAAATCAAACATCATATTAATATTTTCAAGTCTACCTGCATTAGGATAGATTGAGATGAACTGAGGACCTTGTTCTTGGTTATTTATTCGTGTTCAAGATTTTTTTTTTCTATTGTTTAATACAGGAAGCTGAAGAAATTTAATCTTAGTTGATTTTTCTGGACACTTGTAAGAGATTTTTTTTTTGCTTCTGATTTGTTTAGAATTTTGCAAGAAGGAAATTTTTTATTGAATTATTGATACTTCCATATTCTTTTATAACTCCATTTCAATGCAAGATTACAAATTGTATTCATCTTTCAGCATAACCCTATTAGCAGTACATTGTCACTCTCCTTGCTCTGGTTGGAATTGCTTCTCCATGAGACACTAATTTTCTCCCTGCTACCTTTCATGTTTCTTTGTAGTTTAGACAATATGGTGAATTACAGTTTTCCAATAAAAGGTTTAAGGTAGGATAACGATTCACTTTTTCTTCCTTGAATTTCTCAGATTAGATTGATTTCTCAGAGTATTATCCATTTATCTCATTACCAGAACATTTTGTCAATTGTTTATTAATCTAATGCTGTCTGTTCTGTTGCCTGCTACTTTAAATTCAACTTAATTGGAGAGAGGTTTAAAATCATTGGTGCTTATTTGATTGCATCTTGAATAAACTGTCACACTCGCTTTTATTTCTACAGGAGCTGGCGAGGTGATATCCTCCAGATCAAGCTGTGTCTATCTATGCTTCTCTTTAACTGTATGTTCTTGTCATCATCAACAGTATTTCATTTAGTTTGGCCTATAGCTATTTCAAAACATAAAACAATTGTTTTTTCTGTGGACTTTAGTAAGGCTTTTGACAATGTTCAGCATGAAAGGTTGGTTCAGAAGGTTAGGACACTAGTATACATATACATAAATATGCTAGATTTGAAAACTGGATTTGAAATTGGCTTGATGGAAGAAAACAGAGAGTGGTGGTGGATGGTTGCTTCTCAGACTGGGGGCCTGTGTCGAGTGGTGTGCCTCAGGGATCTGTGTTGGGACCATTATTGTTTGTTATCTATATAAATGACCTAGATGATATCATAGTGAATTGGATGAGCAAGTTTGCTGATGACACAAAGATAGGAGGTGTTGTGGACTGTGAGGAAGATTTTCAAAGTTTGTAGAGGGATTTGAACCAGCTGGGAAATTGGGCCAATAAATGGCTGATGGAATTTAATACAGTTAAGTGTGTGGTGTTACATCTTGGAAGAACAAATCAGGGTAGGATGTACACAGTAAATGGTAACCATTAAGGAGTGTGGAGAAGCAGAGATCTGGGAATACATGTGGACAGGGTTGTAAAAAAAGCTTTTTGGAATCTTAGCCTTTATAAATCAACATATTGAGTATAGAAGTTGGGATGTTATGTTGAAGTTATTCAAATCATTGGTGAGGCCACACTTAGAATATTCTGTGCAGTTCTGATCACCCAATAGCAGGAAAGATATCAATAAGATTGAAAGAGTTGAGTTACTGGGAAAGACTTGTGGAGGTAAATACGAGAGGTCATAACTTTAGGCTAAAGGGGGAGAGGTATAAGGGGAACATTAAGGGGAAGTTTTTCACTCAGAGAGTGGTAAGAATGATCTGCCATCTGATGTAGTGAATGCAGATTCAATCTTGAGTTTTAAAAATAAATTGGATAAATACATGGTTAAGAGTGGGCTGGAGGGTTATGGAATGAGAGTAGGTCAGTGGGACTAGCTAATTTTATTGGTCAGCACAGTCCTAAAGGGTCGAATGGCCTTTTTTGTGCTGTAATGTTCTATGGTTCTATGAATTTTTAAAAATTGGTAAGCACATGGATGTACTTTAGTTTTATTTAGGATTTAATATATAGGGTTTAAGGAAGATACAAAGGTGGAAAGCAACAAAACATAAATAGGAAAGCTATTGATGTAGAGATTTCTTTGGCTTGGCTTCGTGGACGAAGATTTATGGAGGGGGTAAATGTCCACGTCAGCTGCAGGCTCGTTTGTGGCTGACAAGTCCGATGCGGGACAGGCAGACACGGTTGCAGCGGCTGCAGGGGAAAATTGGTTGGTTGGGGTTGGGTGTTGGGTTTTTCCTCCTTTGCCTTTTGTCAGTGAGGTGGGCTCTGCGGTCTTCTTCAAAGGAGGTTGCTGCCCGCCGAACTGTGAGGTGCCAAGATGCACGGTTTGAGGCGATATCAGCCCACTGACGGTGGTCAATGTGGCAGGCACCAAGAGATTTCTTTAGGCAATCCTTATACCTTTTCTTTGGTGCACCTCTGTCACGGTGGCCAGTGGAGAGCTCGCCATATAACACGATCTTGGGAAGGCGATGGTCCTCCATTCTGGAGACGTGACCCACCCAGCGCAGCTGGATCTTCAGCAGCGTGGACTCGATGCTGTCGACCTCTGCCATCTCGAGTACTTCGACGTTAGGGATGAAAGCGCTCCAATGAATGTTGAGGATGGAGCGGAGACAACGCTGGTGGAAGCGTTCTAGGAGCCGTAGGTGATGCCGGTAGAGGTCCCATGATTCGGAGCCGAACAGGAGTGTGGGTATGACAACGGCTCTGTATACGCTTATCTTTGTGAGGTTTTTCAGTTGGTTGTTTTTCCAGACTCTTTTGTGTAGTCTTCCAAAGGCGCTATTTGCCTTGGCGAGTCTGTTGTCTATCTCGTTGTCGATCCTTGCATCTGATGAAATGATGCAGCCGAGATAGATAAACTGGTTGACCGTTTTGAGTTTTGTGTGCCCGACGGAGATGTGGGGGGGCTGGTAGTCATGGTGGGGAGCTGGCTGATGGAGGACCTCAATTTTCTTCAGGCTGACTTCCAGGCCAAACATTTTGGAAGTTTCCGCAAAACAGGACGTCATGCGCTGAAGAGCTGGCTCTGAATGGGCAACTAAAGCGGCATCATCTGCAAAGGGTAGTTCACGGACAAGTTTCTCTAAATACACATCTATTACTTAACACAAAATAACATTTGAAATATATTTAAATTATTTTCATTATCTGAATATGCATGTTCTGCACTTAAGCAATGCTTAAATCTCTTTATAGGTTCAAGTTCTAAATTGATGAAAGTTCAAGATGAAAATTCAGATGATAATGAAACTATGAGAGGAAAGTATACAATCAACAATGCAGCTGTTCCTGTCAAAGGACTAAGCAATTTAGGAAATACTTGCTTCTTTAATGCTGTTATGCAAGTAAGCAACTGAAACTAAATGATTTTTTCTATGTACTCTAAGTTTGTCACTTTACATTTTCTTTCTATTTCATTATCTCTGCAGAAATGAATTTCCGAAAATATTTTGCATGAACAGGGAGAAATAATTCACAAAGCAACATTGTTTCTTGGGGGAAAAAATGAATTGGTACATTAGAAAATGGGATTATTTCACTCTGATTTAACTTGAACAGTGGAGCATTCTTGGAACTTGAAGTGGTTAATTTACAGGGAAATATAAATACTTTTTAATGATTTAGAAACTTGGGATGATACTTTGGTTTGTTCATTCTTGTGCACATTTAAAAGAAATAATTATTTTTTATGGTAATGTTATCTGACTTTCCTTTCAGAATATGGCTCAGACCCACTTGCTTAGTGATCTTATGTGTGAGATGAAGGAAAAGGGAACAAAATTAAAGATCTGTCCACCTGCAGAATTAAATTTGGTAGGTGATGGTACTGTTGCATTCATAAAACAATTCACTCCATCTTGTACAAATTGCTGAGTTGAGGAATTCTGTTCAAAATTTCCATTTTTAGAGGGCCATCCAGAATTGGCATACGTCTGCTCAGATTATTTTAAAAAATGATCAAAAGTGGTCACCTTTATTGGATATTCTAGGATGGGGTGGTACAGAATTCTTGATCATTACGGCCTAGTGAAATCCTGCACTCCAGACGAGTTGGACTATTTTAAACACCTTCATGGATTTTCACCCTTGCCATTTTTCCTAATTTTTACAAGTATCCCATGGTAATAAACTAACTCCACAGATGCTATATGACCTGCTGACTTCCAGTGAATGTAGTCTTCAACTAACTGCCCGTATTTGTCCTCAACACTTCTGCAGGCAGATCAGCTGTGATTAACCAGCATTCATCTGCCTCTCAAATGACAACAAAAGCAATTGTGACCTGGATGGTTTTAGCCCAGAGACATTCCCTTTGTTCTCCCAACCCTACTCCTTAAAATGTGTTTATTTTCTCCACTTCTGATGAATGGTAATTGTCCTGTAGTGTTAATTCAGTTTCTCAGTTTTTCTTTCCACTGATACTGCCTGATCCCCAGCATTTTCTGTTTTTAATTGATCAAAATATATTATTCTAATTAAGTTCAATCACATTTATTCCTTTTGGGGCCACATAAAGAAACTTTTCACTGTACCTCAGCACACATTTCAACAAACTTGAACTGAACTGAGCCAAGGAAGTATTTATTAGTTGTGTTCACTGACACTTTTCACAGAAAAGTTTTGAAATACAGTATAGCTCTAAAACAAGTGAATCCATTCTTTTAGTCATTACATTTCATTTTGTTGATTCTTGATTTTTATTATGGATGGTGATTTGCTTGAAATTTGGAAACACTGTTCAGTTTTCTTGCCACATTGTAATGAATGCTATATCAAGAATAAAGGCTGCTTTTAAATCTTTCCCCTCTCATCTTAAAGCTATGACCCCAAGTTTTAAGCCCCTTTCACACTTGCAAGTGATCCCAGGAATCAAAAGCCAATCGGCCTTTAAGGTGGCAAGTGTGAAAGCAAAATCAGCTCAGCACCGCCGTCACACGACGGGGATTGACAGCCTTGACCCCTAGTACAATCCCCGGCGTCTGCAGACGCCAGCGCTGCAATCAGGCAAGTGTGAAACGGGTAATTTCATTGTGGGGTTGTAATGACCCAAGTTCTTGCGTAAGTGCAGGAAGAAAAGATTAAAATGAAGGTATAAACTTTGCCATGGGAAAGTCACAGTGGGGCAGGAGAGAGAGAGAGAGAGAGAGAGAGAATAAATAACAATAAATAGCAATAGGAGACAATTTTTAAACAGCGTGGGAAAATTGGTAGCGCTATAGCGCACAACTTATAAAGATCATGATAAAAAAGCAATGGCGGACCTGACTTCCCAGAATGCCATGTGGCAAAGAAACCCCTCTATGAATGCTCCATGTGTACAGCCAGCCCTTTCTCTGCCGCATGGAATTTTGAGAGGGCAGGTTCGCCATCGCTTTCTTCCCACGCTGTTTAAATTGTATGCAATAGTGCTACCACCCTTCCCACACTATATAAATTGTGTGCTTTTGTGCTACCAACTTTCCCACCCTGTTTAAAAATTGTCTGCTATTGCTATTTATTCCTTGCGCTTTCTCACGGTCCCTTATAGAGGTTTATATAGGTCGGCACAACAACAACGGCATGAAGGGCTCATTCTGTGCTGTACATAAAGCTTAATTATGTTATAATTAGGCATGATTATTTTTGTTCAAATATAAAATTAATATACATTAATCAGGATTTAGGGAAGGTCCACCATCATTCAATGCGTCATGACGTCACCAGTAGAAGGTAGAACAGTTCGAATGCCAGGGATGGCTCCTTGTAAGTGTTCAGTGTCCCAGTTAGGAATGGTCAAGTATGAAAAGCCAAAGCCCCCATTCCTATCCCAGGACACTGAATGGCCAATTTAGTGGAATTCAAGTATGAAAGGGGCTTTAGATTCCCCTACCACTGGAAAAAGTCTATTTAGATTATCTATAACTCTTTATGATTGTATAAACCCCCATAAGATGTCCCCACCCCACTTAGCCTCTTCCTCCAGGGAGAAAAGTAGCTTCTTCCTATAATTCAAGCCTACCAGTCCAGGTAACATTCTCATGAATCTTTCCAACTTAATAATATAGTTCCTATGGTAGTGTTACCAAAACTGCGCACACTATTCTAAATGCAGCCTTAGCAATCAATGTCTGGTAGATTTATAACATGTCATCCGTATTCCTGTACTCGGTTCCCTGATCAATGACGATAATTATGCTGAACACCTTCACTCTGTTGACCTGCATCGTCACTTTCATGGAGCTGTGTCCTGATTCTCTTTGTTCTCCAACACTCCTCAGGGCCCTACCATTCACCTTGTAAATTCTACCCTGGTTTAATGCACCAAAATGCAACACCTTGCACTTGCCTGAGTTAAATTTCATCTGCAGTTCTTTGACCCATTTTCCCAGTTAGTTTGGATCTGTTGTAATGTTAGATGATATCACTGTCCATTATGCCATCAATTGGACATCATCCTCTTAAAAGAAAAAATTTAAAGTGGAACTAAGAAATGGGATTCCTCTAAAATTTCAAAACTCTTTAAGGGACATTAAGTATTTGTAAATACTCTCTTTCTATTTGAGCTGTTATATATTTGCATTCTCAGGATTGCACAATTTTCACTTGTGCACAACCCATTTTCTGCAGTGCACAAACTATTTTCTTTCAGTTTTCACTTACTCACTGCCCTGAGTCATAAGCAGAAAAGAAGACTGTTACTTACCAAATAAAGTTCTGGTAATTGGTAAAGCAAATAAGAATGGAAGTTGTGCTCGAATCTAATTTTTTCATATATACATATATATATATATATCCTTTGTGTTTAGGATCCATTGATGGTAATACTTCCTGGCCCTGGATCTTTGACCTCAGCTGTGCATTTATTTCTTCATAGTATGAAAGAAGCAGGAAAAGGGCCATTGGTACCAAGAATCCTTTTCAATCAATTATGTCAGAGGTATTTGTATTGGACAAATATACTTCAGAATTGTCTTATAGCATCCTTAAATATTCCTGGACTTTTGATATTCAACAACTTGCAAGCAACTGTGGCAGGTGCTTTAAGTAATGCAAGATATTACAAACAGCAAAATGATTATATTAAAAGTTATAATTTGTGAAAACAAATAGAATTGATGCTAGAAACTGTGCAAGGGAAGTGTGGAGGGAGGAACAAGGAGATGGAGAGGGAGAACTGGGTTTGGGGGTGGATGAAGACAGAATAAGGGTGAGAGGTAATATTGAAGGAGCAGAAAAAAATGCAAGGAGAGCTGGTGGAGTGAATGAGGAATAGTTGGAGATCAGAGAGGGAAGAACAGGGAGAGCAGCAGAATGAAGACGAGAACTGTGCGAGTGATGGGGAAGGTAGAATAAATTCAAGGATAGAAGAGTGAGAGTAATTAAGAGGAGAACAACATGAAGGAGAGGAAGGCAAAGAAGAGTGAAAGTGAAGCAGAGATTGGATGGAATGTTGATTGCAGAGAGAGAGAGAGAGTGGAATGATAAGGTAGTGGAGTGTGGAGAGATGATGGAGAAGGGTGGAGTGAGGGGGGTGAGGGCAGAGTATTAGTGCAGGATGGGAGGGCAGAACAAGAGTGAGGAAGGAAAGGGCAGAGTAAGAAACTGAGAGAAAGTGAGAGTAAAGGAGAGCAGAGTGAGGGAGGAGAGGACTGAGGTGAGGCTGAAGGAGATAGAGTTATAGTCGGGGAGTAGGGGCAAGAGGAGAGGGGACAAGGGCAGAAATTAGAAGGATTTGTCCTGAAGTATGATTGAGATCAATGCGGTATCCTGAAGTCAGTTATTCAAGTTGGTTGTAGAACTCTTTGTTATTCCTGCTGCCTAATGTTTACATCTTTCTGTCCAAGAAACTTTCTTCATACTTTGAAAATTCTTTTCTTCAAGGCTCTAATTCTATTATTTACATTTATTATTTCTACTCTCTTGGAACCATTATTTTTAATTTTAATTCAAGTTGTACTAAATGACCATGTAGAATAGGCAGGAGGCCTTGCGGTTCATAATATAATTGGAAAAGTTATATGGCTTCCCATCTTCAAATTATGTATGCAATCTTGTGATGACAGTGGCTTTCTGATCTTTACCTTAAAGATTGGAGGCTTTCATATATTGATCAAAGACATGATCCTTGTAGGGAGACATTTTAGTTCAACAATCAAAGAACATAGTTTCATTTCCAGTTAGGTTCAATCAATGACATGTATGTTGAAATTTTATCAGTGATGTGTCTGTAATGGAATTATTTCAAAGGCAGAGGTATAAACATCATATTTTACCACAAATGGAAGTTCATACTAAGCAAAGATGCCACATTTGTGTACATTCAGAATTAGAACCAGAATTTATTGTAACAGACGAGTCACAAAATGCGTTGTTTTGTTGCAGCATCACAGTTGCAAACATTCATATAAACCACCTTAAAGAAAATAAATAAAAATAGTTCACGAAAAGTCAAAGTAAGGCAATGTCTTTGCTTCAATGATCATTGAGGAATCTGATGGCAGCGGGGAAGAAGCTGTCCATGTGTTGCTGAGTGCTCATCTTTAGGCTCCTGTACCTTTTCCCCCAATGGTAGCAGAGTAAAGGGGGGATGGCCTGGGTGGTGGGAGTCCTTGAGGATACAGGTTGTTTTATTAAGACCACCTCTTGTAGATGTCCTCAATGGAGTGAAGTTTGGTGCCCATGATGTCACAGGCAGAGTTAACAACCCTCTGGAGTTTTTTCTTGTCCTAAGTGTTGAGACTTCGTACCAAACAGTGATGCAATCAGCCAGAATGCTCTCCACAGTACACCTGTCGAAGTTTTTGAGAGTCTTTGGTGATTGCATCGACATGAAAGCTCAGGACAGATCCTCAGAGATGATTACACCCAGGAATTTGAAGTTCTTGACCTTCTCCACTATTGAGCCCCCAATGACGACTGGATGATGTTCTCTTGACTTCCTTCTGAAGTCTAAAATCATCTCCTTAGTTTTGTAATGTTGAGTGCAAGTTTGTTGGTGTGACACCACTCAACAAGCTGATCTATCACTCTCCTATACACTTCCTCATTTCCGTTTCTGATTCTTCTGACAACTGTGTTGTCTTTTACAAATTTGTAGATAGCACTGGAATTGTGCCTGGATGTACAGTGAGTAGAGTAGTGCATCCTTGAGGTGCACCTTTGTTAATAGTCATTGAGGAAGAGACATTGTTTTCAATTTTTACTGACTGTGGTCTTCTGATGAGGAAGTCAAGGATCCAGTTACAGAGGCACAGGATTTAGAGCTTCTTGACCAGCACTGAGGGAATAATGGTGTTGAAGAGAAGCGAGGTGATGCAGAACTGAGTGGAGATCCAGTGATATTCCAAGAGCTGCTTGCTCTTAAACAAGGTACCAGTCATCAAGTTCATTGAACAATATTTTACTAAAGTTGCCTAGAAGTCAATCATTTAGATCATGATTTCATGGCTTTTATTTTTTGCTTTGCTTGTTGTATATTTTTCTTTTTGGCCTCTAAGAAGAGAATATAATGCAATATGCATTTATGACTCACTTGTTAATTCTATAGTGTTATTTCTATATGTATGCCAAATTAGTGCTTTGAATGTGAATGCTATGCTGGTTCTTGTGACATTAGTTGGGATTTGTCACCATTTTCAATCTCATGTGGCACTAAGGCCAAATCCTTAAGAATTAATCTACACATTATCTCTCTGGCTCTTGCTTCTCACCAATGCTTTTTTTTTCCCCCTCTTTAGGATTTCCTGTCCCTTTCTGGTGCAGAACTCTTTTTTTTGGAATAACTACCATAACATTATGAAGTCTGTGTTAGTGAATCAGGTGTGCTGTCACACCTTTTGAGGTGCAGAAATAAAGCAAATAAGTGCAAAAATTAATTGTGCATATTATGCACCTAGGTACAAAATATCACATTTAGTACCTCCAGAATTCATGTACTTCAGCAGATGCTTGGATGAAGATCATGCTCTGCCACTAGAACTAATTGGAACAGGTCTTCTGCACAATGACACTTCAGTGGATCCTTTTATGGTCAAATGAATTTCTAGCCCATTATCTTGAGAGAAGAGCCAATATAGACCATGCAATTCAAACTGATGGAATTTAGTAAAGAAGTGGAGTGAATTAGCTGAGTTTGAAAATGTTACTATAAGGGAGCCAAGAAAAAAAATCTATAAGTTGAATGGTGATAAGGCAGTTTGAGGTTGGTGGAGTTCAGTTGACCAATTAATCAGTTGTGTTGGAGAAATGGGAGTTGGTGTTGATAACCAATGGATTTAAACTTGCAACTCAGTGCGGCAAAAAAGTTTTAAATCGACAGGTTCACTTTGAAAGGGGAACAAAGTTTGTAACGAAGGCAAAAAAGTTGCTTTTGTTGACCAGCTAAACCTAATAGCCTGAGATTGACTGATCTCGGAAGCTAAGCAGACTCGGGCCTGGTCAGTACTGGGAGGGGAGGCTGCCTAGGAACACCGGGTTCTGTAGGATTCTGTGATGGGCACTGGATGAAGTGGTGACTCAGTCTGCCTTACAGTAGACAATAGTTAAAGAGTTTGACGTGTGTTACATTCTAAATGTAGTTATTACATGACAATAATGGAACCTTTCATTGTTGAGGTCTTTCATGGCTTGGTTCAGCATCATGCTGAAGAAGATTGAAAAGAGGGTTGGTGCGAGAACACAGCCTTGCTTCACGCCATTGTTAATGGAGAAGGGTTCAGAGAGCTCAGCTGTATCTGACCTGACCTTGTTGGTTTTCGTGCAGTTGGCTAATCATGTTGAGGAACTTTGGGGGGCATCCGATGCGCTCTAGTATTTGCCAAAGCCCTTTCCTGGTCACGGTGTCGAAGGCTTTGGTGAGGTCAACAAAGGTGATGTAGAGTCCTTTGTTTTGTTCTCTGCACTTTTCTTGGAGCTGTCTGAGGGCAAAGACCATGTCAGTAGTTCCTCTGTTTGCGCGAAAGCCGCACTGTGATTCTGGGAGAATATTCTCGGCGACACTAGGTATTATTCTATTTAGGAGAATCCTAGCGAAGATTTTGCCTGCAATGGAGAGCAGCGTGATTCCCCTGTAGTTTGAGCAGTCTGATTTCTCACCTTTGTTTTTGTACAGGGTGATGATGGTAGCATCACGAAGGTCTTGAGGCAGTTTTCCTTGGTCCCAACAAAGCTTGAAAAACTCATGCAGTTTGGCATGCAGAGTTTTGCCGCCAGCCTTCCAGACCTCTGGGGGCATTCCATCCATACCTACTGCTTTGCCACTTTTCAGTTGTTCGATTGCCTTATATGTCTCATCCTGGGTGAGGACCTCATCCAGCTCTAGCCTTAGGGGCTGTTGAGGGAGCTGGAGCAGGGCGGAATCTTGGACTGAGCGGTTGGCACTGAAAAGAGATTGGAAGTGTTCTGACCATCGGTTGAGGATGGAGATCTTGTCACTGAGGAGAACTTTGCCGTCTGAGCTGCGCAGCGGGCTTTGGACTTGGGGTGAGGGGCCGTACACAGCCTTTAGAGCCTCGTAGAAACCCCTGAAGTCACCAATGTCCCCGCTGAGCTGGGTTCGTTTGGCGAGGCTAGTCCACCACTCATTCTGGATCTCCCGGAGTTTGCGCTGAAGATGGCTGCATGCGCGACGGAAGGCTTGTTTCTTCTCTGGACAGGACGGCTTTGTAAGGTGAGCCTGGTGGGCAGCTCGCTTCTTTGCCAGCAGCTCCTGGATTTCCTGGCTGTTTTCGTCGAACCAGTCCTTGTTTTTCCTGGAGGAGAAGCCCAGTACCTCTTCAGTGGATTGCAGTATGGTAGTTTTCAACTGATCCCAGAGGGTTTCAGGGGACGGGTCCGTGAGGCGGATTGCATCGTCGAGCTTTGCTTTGAGGTTTGCCTGGAAGTTTCCTCTCACTTCGTCTGACTGCAGGTTTCCAACATTGAACCTCTTTCTGGGGGCTTTACTGTTCCTGGGCTTTGGCTTGAAGTGAAGGTTGAGCTTGTAGCGAACCAGCCGGTGGTCAGTGTGGCATTCCGCGCTGGGCATGACCCTGTTTACATCCGGTACCGCACGGATGGCAGTCTCTTCAATCTGAGGCGCCTGCAAGCTCACACCAAGACACAAGAGAAACTTGTCCGTGAACTACTCTTTGCAGACGATGCCACTTTAGTTGCCCATTCAGAGCCAGCTCTTCAGCGCTTGACGTCCTGTTTTGCGGAAACTGCCAAAATGTTTGGCCTGGTAGTCAGCCTGAAGAAAACTGAGGTCCTCCATCAGCCAGCTCCCCACCATGACTACCAGCCCCCTCACATCTCCATCGGGCACACAAAACTCAAAACGGTCAACCAGTTTACCTATCTCGGCTGCACCATTTCATCAGATGCAAGGATCGACAACGAGATAGACAACAGACTCGCCAAGGCAAATAGCGCCTTTGGAAGACTACACAAAAGAGTCTGGAAAAACAACCAACTGAAAAACCTCACAAAGATAAGCGTATACAGAGCCGTTGTCATACCCACACTCCTGTTCGGCTCCGAATCATGGGTCCTCTACCGGCATCACCTACGGCTCCTAGAATCTTTCCACCAGCGTTGTCTCCGCTCCATCCTCAACATTCATTGGAGTGCTTTCATCCCTAACGTCGAAGTACTCGAGATGGCAGAGGTCGACAGCATCGAGTCCACGCTGCTGAAGATCCAGCTGCGCTGGGTGGGTCACGTCTCCAGAATGGAGGACCATCGCCTTCCCAAGAGCGTGTTATATGGCGAGCTCCCCACTGGCCACCGTGACAGAGGTGCACCAAAGAAGAGGTACAAGGACTGCCTAAAGAAATCTCTTGGTGCCTGCCACATTGACCACCGCCAGTGGGCTGATATCGCCTCAAACCGTGCATCTTGGCGCCTCACAGTTTGGCGGGCAGCAACCTCCTTTGAAGAAAACCGCAGAACCTCCTGTTGGGTTTTTCCTCCTTTGCCTTTTGTCAGTGAGGTGGGCTCTGCGGTCTTCTTCAAAGGAAGTTGCTGCCCGCCAAACTGTGAGGCGCCAAGATGCACGGTTTGAGGCGATATCAGCCCACTGGCGGTGGTCAATGTGGCAGGCACCAAGAGATTTCTTTAGGCAGTCCTTGTACCTCTTCTTTGGTGCACCTCTGTCACGGTGGCCAGTGGGGAGCTCGCCATATAACACGCTCTTGGGAAGGCGATGGTCCTCCATTCTGGAGAAGTGACCCACCCAGCGCAGCTGGATCTTCAGCAGCGTGGACTCGATGCTGTCGACCTCTGCCATCTCGAGTACTTCGACGTTAGGGATGAAAGCGCACCAATGGATGTTGAGGATGGAGCGGAGACAACGCTGGTGGAAGCGTTCTAGGAGCTGTAGGTGATGCCGGTAGAGGACCCATGATTCGGAGCCGAACAGGAGTGTGGGTATGACAACGGCTCTGTATACGCTTATCTTTGTGAGGTTTTTCAGTTGGTTGTTTTTCCAGACTCTTTTGTGTAGTCTTCCAAAGGCGCTATTTGCCTTGGTGAGTCTGTTGTCTATCTCGTTGTCGATCCTTGCATCTGATGAAATGGTGCAGCCGAGATAGGTAAACTGGTTGACCGTTTTGAGTTTTGTGTGCCCGATGGAGATGGTGGGGAGCTGGCTGATGGATGACCTCAGTTTTCTTCAGGCTGACTTCCAGGCCAAACATTTTGGCAGTTTCCGCAAAGCACGACGTCAAGCGCTGAAGAGCTGGCTCTGAATGGGCAACTAAAGCGGCATCGTCTGCAAAGAGTAGTTCACGGACAAGTTTCTCTTGTGTCTTGGTGTGAGCTTGCAGGCGCCTCAGATTGAAGAGACTGCCATCCGTGCGGTACCGGATGTAAACAGCGTCTTCATTGTTGGGGTCATACAGCAAATAAAAATCACATGCATATGCAAAAATATTATATAAAATAAATATATTTAAATATTCTGGGATAATTTACTCGGTTTCATTTATACTAGACTCATGGTTACAGGATATTGTTCATCAATCTCACAGCCTGTGGGAAGAAGCAATTTCCCAACCTGGCAATCCCGATTTTTATGCCCTTGCGCCTCCTTCCCAATGGCAGTAGGTCAAAAATACTATGTGATGGATGGTAGGGATCCTCAATAATTCTTTGAGATCTACTTAAGCAATGTTCTCATTGAATATTGTCAATAGAGAAAGAAACACCCCAGCGATCTTCCCCGTCATTTTAATGATACTCTGTATAGACTTCGGGTCCAATGCTTTACAGTAACCATACCGCACATTGATGCTGCCAGACAGGATACAATCAATTATGCTCCTGTAAAATGTTGTCAAGCTAACATTGCCATCCTCAACCTCCCTCTGAAGTTATATGCACACTAAGGAAATTTGTGCCTTCCACTCTCTTCATGATGGAGCAGTTGATTTGTTGTGGAGAGTTAAAGTTCCAAGATCCTGAAACTATTATTCTGTGTATTTTTTTTTCTTTAAATTTGTCTAATTACACAGTTCCTCCTTAAATGTTACAATGTGTTCAAAGAACAATAAGGACAAAATGTCATTCATAATTCCACAATTGTAATAAAATATATTTTAAGATAGATTTTAGTATCAAAATTTAGTTAATTCTATTGATAAGTAATATAAAGATCGCTTCACTATCTGCTCCTTTGGAAATTATCTCTTTATTGACAACCCATGAAACTCCAGATATAGTAAAATCCCTGTTATCTGGAATTCAAGCAACCGGCAGCCTTAAGCAACTGGCAAAAAAAATTGAGGAAAATAAGTGGGTAAAAAATGCAGGTTTAAAATTGGCGCACCTCTCAGTCTCAACCAACTGGGTAATTCACTTAACTGCCATCTACCAATTCCCCTAAGGGCCAAATACCAGGGATTTTACTGTATTTTATTTAAGACAATAACAATTCTGAGAATGTATTTTTATAAAAGGGAGAATACCCAAAATTATGCAAAAATGTGTAGTAATGGTCAACATATTTTTCATTTCTGTGTATATTTTCTTCATTAATTAATGTCACTTCTTCCTTCTGTGCAGTAAGGGCATCTGCTGCCCAAGGATCTATAAGTCTATCAGTGAAAGTAACTTGGCTTTGACATCAGTTGAGCATTAGTCCTGCGTGGATGTCATCCCAAGCCAATAGTCTTTTATAATTGCCTAGTGGTCTTTTCCACTTGAGACCTTTGCCTTTGCGAAGGAAATTGCAATTGCACGCAATAATCTTTCTAGTTGTATAACATTAGATGTCTAAATATAGCCTTATTTAATTCAATTGAATTATTTAGTTCATAGAACTTAGAGCACAGTAGAGGCTCTTCAGCCTTCTATATTGTGCCAACCCATATATTCCTTAAAAAAGTACTAAACCCTCCCTTCCCTGTAACCCTCTTTTTCTTTCATCCATGTGCCTGTCTATGAGTCTCTTAAATGACCCTTATGTTTCAGCCTCTTGGCAAGGCATTCGAGGCACTAACAACTCTCTGCATTTAATAAAAATACCCTGATATCTCCCCTAAACCTCCCTTCCTTCGTTTTGGTGTTTGCTATTCTTACACTGGGAAACAGGCGGTGGCTGTTCACCCTACCTATGCCTCTCATAATCTTGTAGAACTCTATTAAGTCTCCTCTCATCCTTCTATGTTCCAAAAAGAGAAGTCCCAATTCTCCTAACCTTGCCTCATAATGCATATTTTCCAATTCCGGCAACATCCTGCTAAATCTCTGCATCCTCTCCATAGCTTCCACATCCTTCCTCTAATGATATGGTCAGAACTGAGCACCATACTCTCACCAGAGATTTGTAGAGTTGTAACATGACCTCTCTACTCTTGAACTCATTCCCCCTATTAATGAAGCCTAGCATCCCATAGACCTTCTTAACTATCCTATCACCCTGTGGAGCGACCTTGAAGGATGCATGGATTAGGACCCCCAAGTTCCCTCTGTTCATCCACACTCTTGTAATTGACCATTAATCCTGTAACCAGCCTTCTGGTTTGTCCTTCCAAAATACATCAACTCGTGCTTATCCAGATTGAACTCCATCTGCCTCTTCTCCTGTCTATATCCTCTTGTAACCTTCAACAACCTCCATTCTTTGTATCATCTGCAAACTTACTGACCCATCTTTCTGCCTCTTCATCCAGGTCATTTATAAAAATCACAAAGAACATGGACCCCAGAATAAATTATTCCAGTACTCCACTAGCCCTGACCTCCAGGCAGAATGCTTTCCTTCCACTATGACTCTCTGCTTTCCACCTGCAAGCCAATTTTTTAGCCACACAGCCAAAGTTCCATGGATCCCATGCCTCAAGACTTTCTGAACGAGTCTCATGGTGGACCTTGTCAAATGCCTTGCTAAAATCCATATAGACCACATCTACCACCCTACCCTCATCAATTTCTTTTGTTACCTCCTCAAAAAACTCAATTAATCTCATGGGGCATGACCTTCTCTTCACAAAGCCATGCTGGCTATCCTTGAATAGACTGAATTTCTCCAAATGCTCATAGATCCTATTCTTAAGAATCCTCTCCAATAGTTTGCACACCACTCACCTTAGACTCGCTGGTCTATAATACCCAGGATTCTCCCTTTTACCTTTTTAAACCAAGGGGACTACATTTGCCATTCTCCAATCCTCCGGTACCTTCCCTGAGGCCAAAGAGGATCGAAAGATCATAGCTACTACTCCAGTAATTTTTTCCCACAGCAACCTGGGATATATTGCATCTGTCCCTGGGAATTTATCAATCTTGATGTTTTTAAGAAGATCCAACATTTCCTCTTCCTTAATCTCCACATATTCCAGCACACAAGCCTATTCTATTCTGACCTCACCCTGGTCGAGGCCCTTCTTGTGAATACTGAAGCAAAGTATTCATTTAGGACCTCCCCAGCCTTCAAGAACATGTTGCCTCCTTTATCCTTTAGCAGCTCCACTTTCATTCTCGTCGTCCTTCTGTTCTTCACACGCATAGAACACCTTGGGGTTCTCCTTAATGCTACAGACCAAGGCCTTCTCATACCCCCTTTGAACTCTCCTAAGTCCTTTCTTAAGCTCTTTCCTGGCTACCATATATAGTAATTCCCATGAGCCCTTCCTGTTTCCTGCTTCCTATATCCTGCCCGAAGTGTCAGTTGTGTATTTTTATCTTTGCTATATCAAGTCAATGTTTGACCTGTTGAGTTTCTCAAACATTGTGTTTTTACTTAATTGTTCTATTGTTGTTTGCAGAGTAAAGTTCTGAACCCAGCTTATTTATTTTTGTTTCATGTGTAGGGATAGAACACTAAAACATTTTTTTAATAGTTCCCAATGATCTATTGAAGTCTTAACTTCAGGGTAAAGACATTCAGTTTATAGTGCATCATTAGTATTGCATTTTACTGAATTGTCTGAGACTATGAGGAATTTTGAAACCAAACTACTTTATTTGTGCCTTCCAGCCGTATACTATTAGTTCCTTATTAAATCTTGCAATATACGTTATCTAGTACATAGATTTTCAAGGTAGGGTGTGGTAATATTTTGGGAAATAATTAAAAAGTTACATTGGTGTGACTAGACAACACTGTCAGTACAACATAATTGTGGTAACTTCCAAGTAAAATCGCTTGGTTCTTTTTATTTTCATAACGTGTTTTTTCTCTTCTGAAGTTTCTCTTATTTTAACTGTTGTTATCCTTGGTTAACATTATAATTATATTTTTTCTGACTGGTCTTATTATCATCAATTCCAAATTATCTCAACTATCATGTCTCCGTTTTCAGATCAGTAGTGAGTGAGACTTGTATCTGTATGTGTCTTTGGGCACAAGCATATTGATGGGGGGGAGGAGGGTTTGCCCCAGGGGCTAGCCTGAGGGGGATGCAAAACTCAATAAAAAAAAATAGGGATCCCAGAAAGTAAAGCACGAGGCTAGCGCAGTTTTAATGCATTCTGCAAGAAAAAATGTGTTTTTTTGGGGGTCAGTATTCTCTTTTTGATTCAGTCAATAATTTTATTACATTTTTCAATTCAAAGACATAATAAAATATTGATTAATTTGTTTCAGGGAGTTCGAGCTGTTGTATTAATCTGTTTCAGGGAGCTCGCTCTGTTGTACATTCAAAATGCGCAGACCAAGCAAGAAAAAGGTTCAATATTCAGTGGAGTTCTTGAAGTATGGATTTATATCTGCAGTACCCGTGTCTGCCTGTCCCGCATCGGACTTGTCAGCCACAAACAAGCCTGCAGCTGGCGTGGACATTTACCCCTCCATAAACCTTCGTCTGCGAAGCCAAGCCAAAGAGAAGAGACAGCTCTCCACTGGCCACCGTGACAGAGGTGCACCAAAGAAGAGGTACAAGGACTACCTAAAGAAATCTCTTGGTGCCTGCCACATTGACCACCACCAGTGGGCTGATATCGTCTCAAACCGTGCATCTTGGCGCCTCACAGTTCGGCGGGCAGCAACCTCCTTTGAAGAAGACCGCAGAGCCCACCTCACTGACAAAAGACAAAGGAGGAAAAACCCAACACCCAACCCCAACCAAACAATTTTCCCTTGCAACCGCTGCAACCATGTCTGCCTGTCCCGCATCGGACTTGTCAGCCACAAACGAGCCTGCAGCTGATGTGGACATTACCCCTCCATAAATCTTCGTCCGCGAAGCCAAGCCAAATAAGAAAAGAACATGATGAACATGCACCTTTTTGCTCATTATGCCAACAGACTTTGACAAATAAATCAATGAAAGCAGGCCACCTAACCATGTCAATTTAAAATTGGAATATTTTAAATCACTGAAAGAGAAGTTTGAAAATAGTTTAAAAATCACTTAATTATTTGCTGCACAGACTACAGCCCTGAATTGTACCCTTGAAGCTAGCTATAAAATTTCTCTGCTAATAGCAAAACACGGGAAGAATCATCTGATTGGGAAGGAACTGATTAAACCCGCAATATCATTGTTTCTCAAAACAGTTCTGCAAAAGGATGACAAAGATGTCCAAGCAATGGCATTGAGTAATACTGTCTGTAACAGGATAGATGTCATGGGTCAAGATGTTGAAAAACAGCTTATTGAGAAGTTGAAATCACAAAAGTTCTCAATACAACTGGATGTATCTACCGTATGGGACAGTGAGGAACTGTTATTGGCATATGTAAGATATATTGATCAGGAAAAGTTTCAAGAAGAGACGTTGTTTTGTGAATCATTAGAAACAACTACTATTGCAGTTGATATCTACAGCAAGCTCAAAAATTATTTGGATGAAAATGAAATACCTAAAGGAAACATTGAATTTTGTGCAGCAGATGTTGCACCTGCTATGTTGGGTTAAAAAAACAGGATGTATAAAATTAATGAAGGATGAAAATCCAATCATGTTGGTTGTGCATTGTGTTATCCACCGAGAAAACTTAGTTGCCAAGAATGTTTCCTCTGTTCTACATGAAATATTGCATTCTGTAATCAAGTGTATCAATGCCTTCAAAGCTAATGCCAAATGTGAATGTCTGTTTAAGCAGTTATGTGTCGATTAAAAATGCAGAACATGTGAGATTATTGCTTCACATTGAAGTAAGATGGTTGTCAAAGGGAAACTGCTTCAAAAGGTTTATGGAACTGTTTGATCTTCTCGCGAGTTTTTGAAGGACAAAACTGAAATGAAGCTCTTCCTAACAACAGCTTATGTGAGTTACTTGATGGACATTTTTGAGAAACTAAGTACATTGAACAAGGAACTCCAAATAGCAAATATGATGCTTGTTGATGCAAAAACAAAGATATTTGGATTCATGACACTTCTAGAATTATGGTTGAATAAGTGTGAGGTAACTAATGCTGCTACAAATATCATTGTTGACCATTTGAAAATGTTGGTTACCGACTTCAATGATACCTTTTGTGATTTAAAGTCAGTTGATCTTCCCTCTTGGTTAACTTGGCCATTCTAGTAGACTTTTCTGAAGTTCCAGTACAATACCAAGAGAAGTTATCTGAGTTACGAGATGATGAATCTGAAAATTCTGTTCAAAGTGAAAGGAACAATGATGTGGCTGTCTAACGAGATTGAAAAGAAATACTCAAACTCAACTACATTAGCAAGGGAACTATTGATACATTTACCATCATCTTGTTGAGTAGAATGTGGCTTCAGTGCTGTTAGTGATTTGCTACAAGCTAAGAGAAACCAACTGGAAATTACAAAAAGTGAAGATTTAAGGTTGAAACTAACAAAATTAGTCCACCGAATCAAAAAATCTGCAGCCAGCATCGGGCAAGGTGCCCATTGAAGTGATGACAGTTGTTCAATGTGTGTTTGAGATGGTTAACATATTGAAGTAGTAGTTGAATATGAAATATGTATTCCAGTGTTTTCCCGACCTTAATTGCATTGAAATACACTTTTTTTTTATTTTTTTTTTTTTTAATTTTTTATTTTTCACACCATAAATCACAATAGCCATGATATACACTTTTTCTTTTCCACACATTTACAGTGACTTTTTCTCCCTCCCCCCTCCCTCCTCCCAAGCCACCCCCCCATCCCTCCCCCCTCTCATCCATTTTAGTTATACAATCTAGGTTGCATTAATTCAGTTAGACAATGTTGTCATTCAACAAAAATACACCAGAAATTCTACTGAGTCCATTTTTTTCTTCTCTTCTCCTTCCATCAACTTAGGTAATGTTTGTTCCCGGTAGGTTTTCGCTATTGTATTTAATGTAAGGCTCCCATACTTGTTCGAATATTTCAATATTATTTCTTAAACTATATGTTATTTTTTCTAATGGAATACATTTATTCATTTCTATATACCATTGTTGTATTTTCAAATTATCTTCCAATTTCCAGGTTGACATAATACATTTTTTTGCTACAGCTAGGGCTATCTTAACAAATCTTTTTTGTGCATCCTCCAAGTCAATTCCAAATTCTTTATTTTTTATGTTACTTAGGAGAAAGATCTCTGGATTCTTTGGTATATTGTTTTCTGTTATTTTATTTAATATCTGATTGAGATCATCCCAAAATTTTTCTACTCTCTCACATGTCCAGATTGCATGAATTGTTGTTCCCCTTTCTTTTTTACATCGAAAACATCTATCAGATACTGTTGGGTCCCATTTATTTAACTTTTGCGGTGTAATGTATAGTCTGTGTAACCAATTATATTGTATCATACGCAGCCTCGTATTTATTGTATTTCTCATCGTTCCAGAGCATAACTTCTCCCATGTTTCCTTTTTTATCTTTATATTTAAATCTTGTTCCCATTTTTGTTTAGTTTTACCATTTGTTTCCTCATTTTCCTTTTCTTGCAGTTTAATATACATATTTTTTATAAATCTTTTGATTAACATTGTATCTGTAATCACATATTCAAGGTTACTTCCCTCTGGTAAACTCAAGTTGCTTCCTAATTTATCTTTCAAGTAGGATCTCAGTTGGTAATATGCCAGCGCTGTATCTCCCGTTATATTGTACTTATCTCTCATTTGTTCAAAGGATAAGAATCTACTTCCTGAAAAACAATTTTCTATTCTTTTAATCCCTTTTTTTTCCCATTTTCTAAAGGCAAGGTTGTCTATTGTAAAAGGGAGTAGCTTATTTTGCGTCAATATTAGTTTTGGTATTTGGTAATTTATTTTATTTCTTTCTACATGTATCTTCTTCCATATATTGAGGAGATGGTGTAATACTGGAGAAGTTCTATGTTGTACCAATTTTTCATCCCATTTATATAATATGTGTTCAGGTATCTTTTCCCCTATTTTATCTAATTCTAGTCTCGTCCAGTCTGGTTTTTCCCTTGTTTGATAAAAATCTGATAGGTACCTTAATTGTGCGGCTCTATAATAATTTTTGAAGTTTGGCAATTGTAAGCCTCCTTGTTTATACCATTCTGTTAATTTGTCTAGTGCTATCCTCGGTTTCCCCCCTCTCCATAAAAATCTCCTTATTATTTTCTTTAACTCTTTGAAGAATTTTTCTGTCAGTTGTATTGGCAATGCCTGAAATAAGTATAGTATCCTTGGAAAAATGTTCATTTTAATACAGTTTATCCTTCCTATCAGTGTTAGTGGTAGCTCTTTCCAATGCTCTAAATCGTCCTGTAGTTTTTTCATTAGTGGATTGTAATTGAGTTTATATAATTGGCCTAGATTTTTGTTTATTTGCACACCTAGGTATCTTATTGCCTGCGTTTGCCATCTGAATGGGGATTCCTCCTTAAATTTTGAGAAATCCGCGTTATTCATAGGCATTGCTTCACTTTTATTTACGTTTATCTTGTATCCCGACACTTCTCCATATTCCTTCAATTTCTTATATAGTTCTTTTATTGATAGTTCTGGTTCTGTTAAGTACACTATCACATCATCCGCAAACAGACTGATTTTATATTCCCTGTCTTTTATTTTTATTCCTTTTATATTATTATCTCTTCTTATCGATTCTGCTAGTGGTTCTATAGCTAGCGCAAACAATAATGGTGATAGTGGGCATCCCTGCCGCGTTGACCTGCTTAAGTTAAATTGCTTTGATACATGTCCATTTACTGTCACTTTCGCTAACGGTCCCTTATATAATGCTTTAATCCAATTAATATACTTCTCCGGTAAACTGAATTTTTGCAATACTTTGAACAAGTAATTCCATTCTACTCTGTCGAAGGCCTTCTCTGCGTCTAAAGCAACTGCTACTGCCGGTGCTTTATTTCCTTCTACTGCATGAATTAAGTTAATAAATTTACAAATATTGTCTGTTGTGCGTCTTTTTTTGATAAATCCAGTTTGGTCTAAATTTACCATTTTCGGTACCTGTTCTGCTAATCTGTTCGCTAATAGTTTAGCTATTATCTTATAATCTGTGTTTAGCAAAGATATTGGTCTATATGACGCTGGTGAGAGTGGATCTTTCCCTTGTTTTAGTATCACTGTAATTATTGCTGTTTTACATGAATCTGGTAAGTTTTGTGTCTCATCAATCTGGTTGATTACATCCAGGAGGGGCGGTATTATTAGGTCTTTAAATGTTTTGTAGAATTCTATTGGGAGTCCATCCTCTCCTGGTGTCTTATTATTTGGTAAATTTTTTATTATCTCTTGTATTTCTACTGTTCCAAATGGTTCTGTTAATTTATTTTGTTCCTCTATTTGTAGTTTTGGTAGTTCAATTTTAGTCAAAAATTCATCTATTTTCCCTTCTTTCCCTTCGTTTTCGGTTCGGTATAATTGTTCATAGAATTCTCTGAAGTTTTCCTTAATTTCTTTTGGATTATATGTAATTTGTTTGTCTTTTTTCCTTGTTGCCAATACCGTTTTCTTAGTTTGCTCTGTCTTAAGCTGCCATGCTAGGATTTTGTGTGTTTTTTCCCCTAGTTCATAATATTTCTGTTTTGTCTTCATTATATTCTTCTCCACCTTATATGTTTGTAATGTTTCATATTTTATTTTTTTATCCGCCAATTCTCTTCTTTTGGTTGTATCTTCCTTTATTGCTAATTTTTTTTCTATGTTTATTATTTCCCTTTCCAACTGCTCTGTTTCCTGATTATAGTCCTTCTTCATCTTGGTTGCATAACTTATTATTTGCCCTCTAATGAATGCTTTCATTGCGTCCCATAGTATAAACTTATCTTCCACTGATTCCGTATTTACTTCAAAGTACATTTTTAATTGTTTTTCAATAAATTCTCTAAAATCCTGTCTTTTAAGTAGCATGGGGTTTAATCTCCATCTATACATTCTTGGAGGGATGTCTTCTAGCTCTATTGCCAATAACAGGGGTGAGTGGTCCGATAATAGTCTAGCTTTATATTCCGTTTTCCTAACTCTCCCTTGTATGTGGGCTGATAACAGGAATAGGTCTATCCTTGAGTATGTTTTATGTCTAGTCGAGTAGTATGAGTATTCCTTTTCTTTTGGGTTTTGTTTCCTCCATATGTCCACAAGTTTCATTTCTTGCATTGATTTAATTATAAATTTGGTTACTTTGTTCTTCCTGTTAATTTTTTTCCCCGTTTTATCCATATTTGGATCCAAATTCAGATTGAAATCCCCTCCTATTAGTATGTTCCCTTGCGTATTAGCTACCTTCAAAAAGATATCTTGCATAAACTTTTGATCTTCTTCGTTAGGTGAATATATATTAAGTAGATTCCAAAGCTCTGAATATATCTGACATTTTATCATAACATATCTCCCTGCTGGATCTATTATTTCCTCTTCTATTTTAAATGGCACATTTTTGCTAATTAATATAGCCACTCCTCTTGCTTTTGAATTATACGATGCTGCTGTTACATGTCCTACCCAATCTCTCTTTAATTTCTTGTGCTCCAATTCAGTTAAATGTGTTTCTTGGACAAATGCTATATCTATTTTTTCCTTTTTCAGTAAATTTAGTAGTTTCTTCCTTTTAATTTGGTTATGTATTCCATTAATATTTAGAGTCATATAGTTCAGCGTAGCCATTTTATATTTTGTTTATCTTCTCTTTCCGTTTTTCCATCATTACCTTTCCTCCTTTTCCATTTCTGTTTTCTTATTTTCAACTCTTTACCAGACAACATTCCTACAACATCCAACATTTTCCTTATTCTCCTATTTCTATCTTCTTTATCCCCAATCTCCCCTTCCCCTCCTGAGTTGCCCTTTATCCCTTGTCGGACAACCACATCTCCCCTCTCCATTTGGATTTGCGAATCCACTCGCAAGCGTCAACTGATTTTGCAGTGACCGCTCTTTTCCCCCCACCCAGCCCCCCCCAGAAAAGATTTCGTTTTTTATATGTCACAAAGGTCACTCTTTTAGTTCCCTCCTTATTCTCTCTATTCCATTACCTTCCCTTATTAATTCTTGTCTATACTTTCTATGTTTTCCTCTAATTACAGATACTTTCACATATGCCCGTTGTCTCTATTCACTCTTATACCTCTTTACCCGCATACATATCAATCGTGGTCATTTTTACCCTCCTTACCCGTCTTCATCCCTCAGTCTATTTTTGTCTTTACCCACATACATATCAATCGTGATAATTTTTGCTCTCATTACCCGTCTTCATCCCTCAGTCTATTTTTGTAATTGTTCTGCAAATTTTCGTGCTTCTTCTGGATCCGAGAATAGTCTGTTTTGTTGTCCTGGAATAAATATTTTCAATACCGCAGGATGCTTCAGTGTAAATTTATATCCTTTCTTCCATAAAATCGCTTTTGCTGCATTGAACTCTTTTCTCTTCTTTAGGAGTTCAAAGCTTATATCTGGATAAATGAAGATTTTTTGCCCTTTATACTCCAGTGGTTTGTTGCCCTCTCTTACTTTTTCCATTGTCTTCTCCAGCACCTTTTCTCTTGTAGTATATCTTAGGAATTTTACTACAATAGATCTTGGTTTTTGTTGTGGTTGTGGTTTAGGGGCCAATGCTCTATGTGCCCTTTCTATTTCCATTTCTTGCTGTAGTTCTGGACATCCTAGGGCCTTAGGGATCCATTCTTTTATAAACTCCCTCATATTCTTGCCTTCTACATCTTCCTTAAGGCCCACTATCTTTATGTTATTTCTTCTGTTATAATTTTCCATTATATCTATTTTTTGGGCTAGTAATTCTTGTGTCTCTTTAGTTTTTTTATTAGATTCCTCCAATTTCTTTTTTAAGTCTTCTACCTCCATTTCTGCTGCTATTGCCCGTTCTTCCATCTTGTCCATTTTTTTCCCCATTTCTGTTAAGGTCATATCCATTTTATTTATTTTCTTTTCTGTGTTGTTTATTCTTCTTCTTAAATCATTGAATTCCTGTGTTTGCCATTCTTTAAATGACTCCATGTATCCTCTAACAAGAGCAAGTACCTCCTTTACCTTGCCTATCTTTTCTTCTTCTATTTCCCTGTACTCTTCCTCTTCCTCTTCTTCTTCCTCTAGGTTGACCATCTGTTGTTTCTTTGCTGCCCTTTCCTCCTCTTCTTTCTTGTTTCCATTGTCTTCTGTGGTGTCTTCTTGCTGCAGGTGTTCTGCAGCTGTCGTTGCCGGCTGTGGAGATCGACTCCCCAGCTGGTCCCCCCTCCCGTCGGTGTGTTTTTTTGTATGCGCATCGCGCATGCGCGAGGAGTCGCGCATGCGCGGTTGCGCACTTTTACTCGGCTCTGTGAGCCATTGTTGTAGTTCTCTTTCTACCGACCTGAGGTAGTGGGGTCTTCTCTCCACAGCGGGCCTCTTCGGACAGGTAAGGCCTTCACCTTTTTCCTCCGTTGTCTTCTCTTCCTCTCTTCTTTCCGTTGATTTTGATTTTTCTCCTTTTGTCTCCATCTTCTTTCCACCTTTATATTCACTTTTCTTTAACTTGTATTTCTGTGCCTTTGTATTTTCTCTCGTTTTTCCCGACTTTTCTGGAGAGGGCTGGAGTTCACCGTCCGGCCACTACTCCATCACGTGACTCCTCCTCGCATTGAAATACACTTCAGTAAATGATTTAATTAAAACTTCTTTTGAATATATAACTTTTTTCCACTAATGGTGGGGTTGTGGCGGCTCACCACGAGGAAGGTGAACCAGCCCCACTTGTAAGCCACGCAGTGGGGCAGCTGGCCAAAATGACGCCGTCAGGGGTTTCCCTTCCTTCCAGCATGGGGTTCAGAAACCCGCACTGGGGGACCACGTGACGTCAGCGCCCTCCAGCGTGGTTCTCAGCCAGGTTCAGGCTGGGAGTGTAAGTGCAGCCCAGCAGCCTGCAATAAACCAGTCTGCTCACTGAGCTCAACCTGTCTGGTTGTGTGTGTGTGTTATTGCAGGAGCAGTGTAGCTGCCACTACAATTGGTGACCCTGACTGGTTCAAACGTCTTTGAACCCATCATGAGCGAGCCTGGGATTAGCGCTATAGCCATGAAACTGCCTGAATTCTGGGTTCAGGAGCCAGAGACCTGGTTCAGCCATGCGGAGTCTCAGTTTCACCTCTGCCAAATTTTGTCTGACACAATCAGATTCTACCATGTGGTCGCTGCCCTGGACCAGGCCACCACCAGACGCATGCTGCACCTTGTTCAGCACCCACCCGCCAAGGACAAATATGAGACCACAAGTGAGTGCTTACTGGATCCCTCGGACTATCCAGATACCAGTGTGCTGCTCAGATGCCGCTCGACACCCTGGGGGACAGGTCCCCGATGGAGCTGATGGATGAGATGCTCGCGCTCATGGGTGAGCAATCCAACTGCCTACTTTTCGAGTGCATCTTCCTCGACCATATGCCCAGGGACATCCGGGCGCTGCTAGTCCAGGAGAGCATCACCGACCCAGCAAGGTCGCCTAGAAGGCCCAAAACCTATGGCTCGCACGATTCCCAGAGGGCTCAGTGGTCCAGCAGGTCAGGAGGCATGGGCCTGACCACGCCAAGCCCGCCTCTAGCACTGCGGTAGAGCACCCAGTCCCTCAAGGGCCCCCAAAAACATAACCAAAGCCACAGCATCCACTCCAGGCCTCTGCTTTTACCACCAGCACTGGGGAGTCAAGGCTCGGAAGTGTCATCGGCCTTATTCGTTCCAGGGAAATGACCAGGCCGGCCGCTGTTAATGGCTGCGGCGGCTGGCCAAGGACACAGCCTCCTCTACCTATGGGACTCAGTCAGCAGCCGGCAGTTCCTCATTGACACTGGATCCCAGATCAGCATCATCCCGGCCATGGCCGTTGAGTCCAGGAACTGACCTCACAAGACAGTCACAAGACAGTCCACTTCCAGATCGGCCAACAAAATTTCACGTGGAAGTTCACTATCTCGTCCCTCCCAACTGCCATCCTGGGTGCAGAATTACTCCTCACACACGGGATTCTGGTGGACATTCGAGGTAGGCTCCTGGTGGACGCCCGTACCTTCCAGGCCATTCACCTCGACGCCTCCCACTTGGAGCAACTGCAGATGGCCACGATCAGCACGACCAGAGATGAGTTCCAGTGAATCCTGGACGAGTTCCCGACACTCCTCAAGCCACAGTTCTCCACTGCCTCACCGCACCACAGGGTGTTCCACCACATCCCCACCCAGGGCCCACCGGTTCAAGCCAAGGCACACCGGCTCCTGCCTGACAAGCTCCAGGTAGCGAAGCAGGAGTTTTCGCACCTGTTGGAGCTGGGAATCATTCAGTGGTCCGACAGCTGGTGGGCCTCGCCACTCCACCTGGTCCCGAAAGCCTCCAGCAGCTGGCGTACCTGCGAAGACTATTGATGGCTCAATGAGGCAATCGTTCCTGATTGTTACCCCATCCCTCACATCCAAGACTTTAGGGCCAACCTGCACGGTGCGAGGGTTTTCTCCAAGGTTGAGCTGGTGTGCGGATATCACCAGATCCCGGTGCACCCTGAGGACATACCTAAGACGGCCATAATCACTCCCTTTGGCTTGTTCGAATTCCTGTGCCTGCCGTTCAGGGTCAAGAATGCCGCTGAGACCTTCCAGCGCCTCATGGACTCTGTGGGCAGGGACTTGGATTTTGTCTTTATTTATTTAGATGACATCCTCATCACCAGCAAGGACCTGGTGCAACACAAGGCCCATCTACGAGCCCTTTTCTCATGGCTGGCCGACTTCTGCCTTACCATCAACCCGGCACAGTGCCAGTTCGCGACAGAGTCCATGCAGTTGCTGGGCCATACCATCACAGCCGAAGGATCCATTGCCGCTACTGCAAAGGTCGCCGTTATCAGGGAGTTCCCATGCCCGGACAGCTTCAAGGGGCTGCAGGAGTTTGCAGGTATGGTCAACTTTTACAACCGCTTCATCCCGGGAGCTGCGCGCATCATGCAGCCACTATTTGCCCACATCACGGCCAAACACAAGACGCTCACTTGGAACCCGGAAGCCTGCACCGCATTCGAGACCATCAAGGACACCCTCACGAAGGCCACCATGCTTGCCCACCCACACACCAACCTTCATATGGCACTCTCTGTTGAAGTCTCTGCCACAGCCGTCGGTGCCGTCCTGGAGCAGCAGGTGAATGGACATTGGAAGCCGCTGGCATTCTTCAGCTGCCTGCTCCGTCCGCTGGAACGCAAGTATAGTGCCTTCGACCGCAAGTGACTGGGCATGAACCTGGTAGGCCGCCATTTCCGCTATTTTTTGGAGGGGAAGACTTTTACCAACTTCACCGACCACAAATCCCTCACCCAGGCGCTCACGATGGCAAAGGATCCCTGGTCGGCCCGCCAGCAGCGTCACCTTTCCTTAGTGTCGGAGTTTACCACCGACCTTCGGCACAAGATGGGGAAGGACAATGTGGTTGCCGATGCAGGCTCGTGACCGGCCATCTGCGCGGTGACGCCCGGCCTCGACTTTGACCAGCTCGCCCGGGACCAGGAATCTGATGAGACAAGGGCCTTCAAGACTGCCATCATGGGCCTGCGGATCTGAGTCCTCCTGACTCCGAGTAGCAAAGGCACCATCCTGTGCGATACCTTATTGGGCACCCCGCGGCCAGTGGTTCCCCAGCAGTGGCGCAGACAGGTCTTCTGTCACATCCATGACCTTTCACATCCGTCCATCAGGTCCACAGTTTGGACGATAGCAGAACGGTTCGTATGGCATGGGCTGCGGAAGCAGATTGCGGGCTGGGCCAGAACATGCACCCATTGTTAGCCGTCCAAAGTGCACAGGCACACCAGGACGCCTGTACAGGAGTTCGAGCACGTCCGGGAACAGTTCAGCCACATTCATTTGGACATCGTTGGGCCCTTACCCATTTTCCGGGGCAACCGTTAACTGTTTACGGTGGTGGACCACACCACTCGCTGGCCAGACGCCTCCACCGACTCCTGCTCCCGAGCACTGTTGCATGGTTGGGTCACCCAGTTCAGCGTCCTGGGTCACCTCACCAGCGATCGGGGCACCCAGTTCACATCTGCACTCTGGGCACAGCTCGCCAACAGGTTGGGGATCCAGCTACACCGCACCACGGCCTACCACCCGCAGGCCAATGGACTGGTCGAACGTCTGCACCACCACCTTAAGTCAGTGCTCCTGGCCCCCCTCACCGGTTCTGACTGGGCGGACGAACTGCCTTGGGTGTTCCTGGGCATCCGCTCCACTCCCAAGGAAGATCTGCAGGTGTCATCAGCTGAGCTGGTCTACGGTGCGCCTCTGGCACTAACTAGTGAGTTCGTCAATGCACCTCACAATCCCCAGCGGTCACCGCACAAACTACTTCCACACCTCAGGGCACGCTTGGATTTGTTCGAACCTCCACCGCTGCCCAGGCATGTCTGTCTCACATTCCCGGCAAACTACTTTCCGCGGAGTACATTTTGGATCGGTGGGGCCTGACCACAGCACCTCTGCAGCGACCGTACGAGGGGCCGTACAGAGTTGTATACAGAGTTGTACATTCCGGCTCAACGTTCATGCTAGACATTGGCGGCAGGCGGGAGCTGTTTACCATGGACAGGCTGAAGCCAGCGCCCCTCGATCCCACCGAGCCTGTGGTCATTGCCCAGCCCAAGAAGTGAGGCCGCCCGGCAAAAAAGGACATTGGCGCTGGTTCTGGGGGGGTGCTGTGTGGTGGCTCACCATGAGGCATGTGAACTGGCCCTGCTTGTAAGCCACGCGTCGGCGCAGCCGGCCAAAATGGTGCCATCGGGGGATTTCCCTTCTTTCCAGCACGGGGCTCAGAAACCCGCGCTGGGGGACCACGTGACACCCAGGTGACGTCAGCGTCCTCCAGCGCAGTTCTCAGCCAGGTCCAGGCTGGAAGTATAAGTGCAGCCCAGCAGCCTGCAATAAACTAGTCTGCTCACTGACCTCAACCCGTCTGGTTGTGTGTGTTATTGCAGGAGCAGTGTAGCTACCGCTATAGGGTATACTTTTTTTGAAAAATTAAAGTGGGGCCTAGGGAAAAAAAGGTTGAGAACCAATGATCTAGTGCAAAAGAACAGACAAAAAATAAATATTTGTAGGCTAAAGATCAGACATGAAGAATTTTGGAATATGCTTTTGAAACTTCATACATTTATTATTTTCTGGGATTTGCTGTACCAAAGTTTTTGCTGACAATCATAATTGCACCTGCCTCTGACTGGACTCTTCTAAAATTGACATAATTTGCACTTTATATATTTCTCATATTCAGTATTTTTTCCTGTATCACAAGTGAAGGGATGTCCAAATATGAACTATGCAGTTAGATGTAGGGTAGAACTTTTTTTTTCTAGTTACTAGTTCCTTCTGATACAATATTCCTCTGGTGATCCAAGTACTGGTGGCCTTGACGTGACTAAATTTATTCTTTCTTCAAGTTAATAATGAGTGGATTTTCTTGCTTACTTTAGAGATTTTTATCTCGAATGCTCTAGATTATTGTGGGTACACTCTTTTTTATTTCAAAGTTAAATTTTTGCTGGTCCATGTACTTCCAGGTTACTCTGGTTATAACATCAAACTCCTAAACATCAACTCAATTGGGGACTCATTTAAGGGCTCTTCCTTTGCACAGTATTTATTACTGAATATTTTTTTCTGCATTTTACAATCATTTGTTTGTTTCTTTCTTCATTTATAGTTCTCTCTTTTGTATATGTATCTTCTTGAGTGCAGTTTTTTGCACTACTGATAAGTAGAAATTCTGTCTGGCCCGCAGGAAAAGGAATCTCATGGTTGTATGTGATGTCATATATGAACTCTGATAATAAATCTGAACTTTGAATATCAGATTTGAAGACCATAAGATATAGGAGCAGAAGTAGGCTATTCAGCCCATCGAGTTACCTCTGGCATTCCATCATGAGCTGATCCATTATCCCATTCATCACCACTCCCCTGCATTCTTCCACAGCCCTTGATGCCTTTCAGTCTCGACCTTAAATATATAACTTGAGTCTCCACAGCAGCCAGAGGTAGCAAATTCCAGAGGTTTTCCACCCTGGCTAAAGAAATTCATCTACATCTCTGTTTTAAATGGCCATCCTTCAATTCTGAAGTTGTGCCATCTTGCCCTAGAACTCGCTGTATTTCATCTGGAAGCAATTTATATATCTTGTGCTGCTCTCTGATATGTTTCAAATTTTACTAGTTGAGGTTTTGCTTGGTAAGTATCTTTGATGTTCTTTTTTATTGTCATTAAGTGATAAATAATACGCCTCCTATCTGCTTGAACCTTTTGGTTGAAATAAATGTCCTTTCATTTTGATAACAGGATAAATCTTTCAACCTGTGGACTCTTTCTTTCATTATTCATGAGGTGTCTTTTTGGTTATTTCACTTTCTAAAACTGATTATGATTTAATTTGAGCTTTACCATAAGAATCAGAAGTTTCCTTCAGGTATTTGGCTTTACCCTATGTCATGTGCTATTTATAATTATCCTAATGGAGGATTATCTACATTGCAAGTTTATTTTTTAATTATAAAACCAATGTAGTGTAATATTTATTATAAAGTAGTTTTTGTAAGTGATAAAATAAGTGCTTACAAATATTTTCTGGTTCATTATTGATACAGATCTGTGTATATTCAATAAACAACCAGTCCCAATGTACTTTTATTGAAGAGATTATTTTCAATATTATGCAAAACTTCTCGGATGTGACCAAGTTAATGACTTCTGCTTTAGGATGGGCTGCTTTTGTAATAGGCTGCATAGTGTCTGGTACCAATCCATCCGCTGTTAATTTTGTTAGTGTTACAGCTGGCAAACGTTATGTTGGGGCAGATTGTGTATATTGCTACAGGGCCCTTCTGTTTGTTTTCCACTATACTGAATTTTAGGATTGCTGACTTCTGACTGATCAGATGAGTAAGTGATTGACATACCAATTAGTCATTAAACACTTTTAATAAAGGTCACACAAATATTGTATTGACTGTTAAGTTATGGGAATTTCTTTTAAACAATTGTAACTAAACTATTAATATATTTGAGTTTGCTATATATTGCAAACATTTACCTATTTTCTCTTGTTTCTCATTTTTTTAATTCTCTTGCTTCTTTGTCCTTTCTATTTTGACTTATTTTCAAGGCAATTTTTAGTTGCTTGGGCTTCATTTTAACATATTTTTTCATCAGTTGTGTTTTCTAAAATGTACTCGATATAATTGTGTTTTTTTTCACTATTTTATGAATATTGATCTAATTATTACCTCTTGTTTTTAAAATAAAGCTTGAAATGATATGTTTTTTCATCATTTTTGTGACATTGTATTTGGAATCATTGAGAAATCAGGCCTTTTGGCCTAACTAATCCATGCTGATGAAGTTGCATACCTGAGTTAATCTCTTTTGTCTATAATTGGTCCATGTGCCTCTAAACCATTCCTTGCTGTGTAAATATCCAAACATCTTTTAAACATTGTAATTGTACCCACCTCTACCATATTGTCTGACAGTTTGTTCCGCCTACCCTTGGAAAAGGACTGACCATTCACCTTGACTATACCCATCATGATTTTATATAGCTCTTGACCTCATACATTCTAGGGAAAAAAATTGCCAGAATATTCAGTCACTCCATATAACTCAAGCCCTCCAGTTCAAGTAATATCCTTGTGAATCTTTCTGCACACTTTGCAGCTTAATGAAATTCCTCCTGTTGTTGGATGAGCAGAGCAGCACATGTTACTCTTAATGTAATCTCACTGATGTCCTGTATAATTGTAATATGACATTCCAAATCTTGTACTCAATGTCTAACCAATGAAGGCAAGCATGGCAAACATCTTCACCACCCTGTCTACCTATGTAGCCACTTTCAGGGAACTATGTACTTAATCTCTCTCTCTTTTTCTCTCTCTCTCTAGCCCACTTTCTTGGTTGATCATGGTGTAATTGTAGATAACCTTTGTCACTGTGCACATAATTTTTGTGTCATCAATAAATTTACTCTCCAAACTAACCACATTTTAATGCAAGTTCTTTATATAGATGGCAAACAGTTAGCCCAGGACTAATTCCTGCAGTATCCTGCTGACCACATACCTCTAATTCCAAAAGCAACTCTCCAATTGGCTAGCTCATTTTCAATCCCAAACTTCCTTCATCAGCCTACCATACTGGACCTTGTCAAATGGCCATACTAATGTTAAATGGTGGTGTTGTCTGAGAGAGCGTATAAAGGCTTGTTCATTATTGCTTCCCTCATCTGTCTGAAGAAGAGGAAAAATGAAGATGAATGATGCATTTGTAGTACACTAAATTGTAAAAAATGAATTATTGCTTCACCTGGAAGGAATATTTGGGTCTCTTCATGGTGGAAGAAGTAAGATAGCATTGTTGCTTCTCATTAAATTGCAGGGTAAGGGCTGTGAGAAGGTGAGTGGATGTCGCCATGAAAGGAGGTCTGAGAAAATGGTTGCTTCTAAATGCCTAATTGAGAAGGAAGGTATGTCTGGTATAGGCATAATGTTGAAGGTTGTGGAAATTATTGAGAATAACCTATAAGTATGGAAGCTAATTTGTTGGAAGGTTTGGACAAGAGCAACCAAATCCGGAATCTGGATCGAAGTAGGAATGGGTAGTTCTGTAACATGCAGGAAATGGTTATCAGGACTCAACTATTTATGTTCCTTGATGGAATAAAAGCCACAATTAAAGTTTAAAAAAAACAACTTACAAGCACCATAAAATGTCATCATCAGAATAGATAGAGAGAAAATAGAATATAGTTCTTGCAGAAAGCAGGGTATATCTTGCATTGTTTTGTTTTCATTGCTCTTTTGGGTTTGTTCATTTTCTTATCCTTGCACCTTTTGCAAACATTCAGCTGCGATTAAACAAGATTACTACCCTCTCTCAGCTGGTTCCTTTTGTCATTCAATATCTCTTAGTTTCTACCCAACTGCAGACATCTCTTTTGTTCTCTCCACCCCTCACCTTTCTCTGCAACTTGAACTGCATTTGATTCAGTTCCCTTTTATTGTCATGTACTTAATACACAAAATCTGTATGTTTTTCTAGAATGGCATACAAAAAGATGTTACTAGTCTGCCTCTACCAGGAAGAGACAAAGAAGTAAAAGAGAGTCCTTTCATGGATGTTGAGTGTCTGTGGATCCCTCCCCCTCCTCTGATGCCATTCCCTCCTGCCATCCCCTAACCTCTGTCACCACACAGATGGTTGTTGTACCAGTAAACCTGAGCTCCAGCATCCAAGTTACCCTTCTTAGCCCCTGGTTCCAAACCAAATCTGTTAAAGCCTGAGGCCCTTTGAGAACCCTGCTTGCCACTGGCACGCTCAATAGTCCCAGTCCTAATGTTTGGTTCCCACGAGCCAGCTTCTAAGAACCCACAGCCTGTTGTGAGATCTTTTGGCTGCCAAGCGTTTTACTGGTCCTTTGCCTATGGTCTCCTATCCTGTAGTTTCTTCTCCCAGACTCTGGTGCCCTGAGTTAATCGTCTCTATGTATCCCTGCCTTGCACTGGTCTTCTTCCCATCTGCTGCAATATTTGTGATCTGGGCTGCCAAGTATGAGCACCACCATCATGAGTATTGACTTTTGTGGGGTTTAAAAAAAAAACCCAGCCCTATTGTACTGGCCATTTAGGAAGGGTTGAGGAAGAGCTCCACACTGGTATTACAGTGTCCTCAATAATGTGTGGGACAAAGACACTTCCTTCCTTTATTTTCCCCTGTGCTCCACAGTTTTAAATTTGTAATCAAACAATTCACATGTGATTAAAGTGCACATTCCAGATTTTATTAAAAGTTATTTGTATACATTTTTGTTTGACCATGTTGAAATTACAGCACTTTTTATACATAATTCCATGATTTCAGGGTGCCCTAATGTTTGGGACACAGCTTCACAGGTATTTGTGAGTACTCGGGTATGTTTAATTGCTTCATTGGTGCAGGTATAAGAGAGCTAGGCTTGCTTCTTAAGCTTTTGATCACCTTTGGAATCTAGTTGCCATTGTTCAACATGTTGTGTCAATGAAAGCCAAAGAAACCATTATGAGGATGAGAAACAAGAATAAAATAGTAAGAAACGTCGCCCAAACCTTAGGATTGCCAAAGTCAACTGTTTGGAACATTATTAAGAAGAAAGAGCATACTGGTGAGCTTAGTAAACGCTAAGGGACTGGTAGGCCAAGGAAGACCTCCACTTCTGATGACAGAAGAATTCCCATCATAATGAAGAAAAATCCCCAAACACCTGTGTGACAGATCAGAAATACTCTTCAGGAGGCAATGACTACTATCTGCAGAAGACATCATAAACAGAAATACAGAGGCTACACTACAAGTTGCAAACCACTAGTTCGCCACAGAAACAGGACAGCTAGATTACAGCTTGCCAATAAGTATTTAAGAGCCTGCAGAATTCTGGAAAAAGGTCTAGTGGACAGATGAGACCAAGATTAACCCTTATCACAGTGATGGCAAAAGCAAAATGTGGAAGTGTAAAGGAACTCACCAAGATCTTGTGAAACATGGTGGTAGGGGTGTTCTGGCCTGGGCATAAATGATTGCCACAGGTACTGGCACACTTATCTTCATTGATGATGTAACTGCTGATGGCAGTAGAAAAATGAATTCTAAAGTGCATAGAAACATCTGCTCAAGTTCAATCAAATGCCTCCAAACTCATTAGATGGCCCTTCATACGACAGCAAGACAATCCCAAACATACTGCTAAAGCAACAAAAAAAAACTTTTCAAAGCTTAAAACTGGAAAATTCTTGATTGGCCAAGTCAATCACCTGATCTAAATCCAGTTGAGCATGCCTTCCATACGCTGAACAGAAAACTTAAGGGGACAAACCTCCAAAACTAACAAGAGCTGAAGATGGCTACAGTAGAGGCCTGGTAAAGCATCACCAGAGAAGATGCTCAGCACCTGGTGATGTCAGTGAATCACAACTTTCATCAGTCATTGCATGCAAGGGATATGCAACAAAGTACTCAACATGATCAATATACATATCATTGGTATAATAATGTCCCAAATATTATGGTGCCCTGAAGTGAGGGAATTTCTACATGGTCAAACCAAAATGTATACAAATAACTTTGAATAAAATCTGGAATGTGCACCTCAATCAGATGTGAATTCTCTGATTACAAATTTAAAACTTTGGAGAACAGTGACAAATAAAGGGAAAAGTTAATGGACATGTGAGAGAATAGAAATTTCAGAGAGATTTGTGAGTGAGTGGGATTATGTAGTCACTCTGAGAGACCAAATGGTCATCTCCTTTGCTGTAAGGAAGGAATATGAAACTATTCACTAGATTTAGAGAGATACTAAATCTATGTGATTCATTAATATGATATGAAGGTTAAATGGAGAAAGTTTGATTACTTATTCAGGCTGTTACAATGAAAAATGACAACACAGGCTTAAAGTTGACATTATTAAATAAACTGAGGAAAAACTTCCATTGATCTGTTGATTAGTTATTCATAAGTAGTTTTTATTTAGAGGATAATTGAGAGAGAAAATAATAGCAGCCAAAATGGTGGTGGAAACAATATAATATTTTAAAAGTTCTTGATTTGTCTGGACAAAAATAGAAGTACGAACCTGAATGCCAAGTGAAGTTGCAAGGATTCTGAAATTTCCTTTGAACTGGTGGATCTCATTTTATTGTACATTAATGCTTTTACATTCCTTTTTAAGGAAAGCTATTGATGGATGAAAACTAAATATTTGTTTTAACACTGTAACTTTTAGGCAGTTTTTAATTTTCATAACAGACAAATTAAAAATTTCAATGAAAGGGACAGTTCATCATCGATCCTGATGACTATTAACAGCATTTCAACCTGTTTTGTCATGATACTGCTGGCACTGTACAACAGGTTGTGGTGCATTGGCGCTGGCTTCCATATGTCAGCACATCTGTGCATGTTCCAGTCAAGCAACCATCCAAAAGTCCTCAATCACAGCAATGATCTTGCTTCCAGCAAGTTTTCAAGGAGAAAAGAGTGCATGTACATTTTTCTTATTTTCCAATTTCATAATTTTAATAATCATTGGGTTTTTCTAATCCCCTAATTTTAAAATAAATTTATATATATCTATTTATGTATATATATTATATCCATACAGTTTCTATATATATATATATTTTATCTACAGTATTATATGTACATATGTTATAAAATGTTATTATTTGCAGCATTAAAAAGTATACTGCACAGTGAAAATGTGACCAATTAAAGGAACAGAGAAGGAAATAGAGGAAATACAAACAGTCATGGGGAGAATGTACAAACTCCATAAAGACTACCGTTGATTCAAACCTAGGTTACTGGTGCTGTATCAGCATTGCACTAACTGTTAGACGAAACGTGCCACTCTGTTGCTGGAGATCATAGATGAAAGAAGAGTTGATGTCATTTTGGGATGTATGCTGTTTACTTGGCCATTAATTGGATGAAATCACTTCTGATGAAAGATTATTTTTCTGAAACATTTATTCTTCCTCTCTCCAGAGATGCTACCTGAATAGTAGTATCTCTAGCATGTTAGAACCATAGAACATTACAGCACAGAAACTGGCCCATCTAGTTCATGACAAATTATTATTCATCCTAGTTCCACTGACAACTATAGCCATCTATACACCTCCAATCCATGTACCTGTTCAAATTATTCATAAAAATGAAAATCGATCCCATATTCACCACTTCAGCTGGTAGCTCATTCCACACTCCCACCACTCTCTGTGAAGACATTCCCCAAATGTTCCCTTTGAAGCTTAATAGCCCGAATATGCCTGATCTCAGAAGATAAAGCAGGATCAGGTCTGGTCAATACTTAGAGGGAAGGCCGCCTCGGAACACCAGGTGCTATAGGTTTCTGTGAGGGGCACTGGATAAAGTGGCGACTCTCTGTCTGCACTTAGGGTAAACGAAAGTTAAAGAATTTCATGTATTCTACATTCTAAATATAGTATATGTGACAATAATGGAACCTTTACTTTTAAACCTTTCCCCTTTCACCCTTAACCCAAGTCCTGTGGTTTGTATCTCAGAGGAAAAAGCCTACCTACATTTTCTCTGTCTTGATCCCTCATAATTTTAAATACCTTTATCAAATCTCCATTCAATCTTCTATGCTCTACGGAATAAAGTCCTAGCCTGTTTAAACTTTTCCTGTAACTCTGTTCCTGATGTAAATCCTAGTAAATATTCTCTATACACTTTCTATCTTCTTGATATCTTTCCTGTAGTTAGATGACCAAAACTGCACACAGTACTCCAAATTTGGCTTCACCAATGTCTTGTATAATTTTACCATAGCATCTAACTCCTTTACTCATTACTTTGATTTATGAAGGCCAATATGCCAAAAACTCTCTTTACAACCACGTCTACCTGTGACACCACTTTCAAGGAATTATGTACCTGTATTCCCAGACCGTTTTGTTGTACTACACTCCTCAATGCCCTACCATTTACCATGTGTGTCTTTTTGTATGTCCTCCTAAAATGCAAAACCTCACACATGTCTGCATTAAATTCCATCTTCAACTTTTCCACCCATTTTTCCAGCTGGTCCATATTCTTCTACAAGCTTTGAAGGCCTTCTTTGCTGTCCACAACACCTCCATGCATTTGATGCATTTCCAATTTTGCTGATGCAATTTACCACATTATCATCTAGATTTCAGATGTTCTGTTTTTATTCCAAATTTCTACCATCCGCAGTACTTTTCCTTGGAGTTACTGCATGCTGAGTCCAAAACTAATCAATCTATTTTTGTCATTTAAATCCTTGAGAAATCACTTTTCACAAGATGGGGTTTTCTGATTGTTTGGCCATGGTGGTTATCATGTTTGAGCTTTTAAATGATCCCTAAACTTTGTGACAAGGAGCAGCTGTTACACACTGAACTGCAAATAAAATTTATAGAACTATAAATTTATTTTGTAAAATCTATTGATCATTATTGTGGTTAACCCAACAAAAGCATCAGTTTGAGGAACAATAGCATTTTGTGCTGTGCAAGAGCAACTAGACACTGATTGATGGAGTTAGAGTATCAGTACAAAAAGGTGCTTTACAACATACTTCTCTACTCAACAGAGCACCACGATTTAAAGGTTTCCAACAGCAGGATAGCCAGGAACTTCTTCACTACTTATTGGATACGATGCAGATTGAAGAAACCAAGGTAATTAACTGTTCTTTAAATGCAAAATCAAAGCCAGTTTTTAAAAAATCCTCCGCATGATATTTATATAGGCGATATCCTTATTAAGGGAGGTTGCGTTCATCAATAAAATAGTTCATATCATATTTTTTCCAGTGGTACAAACTATGTCAGCTGTGCCTATGTCAAGAAATGAGAGTTGAAAAAAATTGTGCTTTTTCATCACAATTCGTGAATTCTATAAGAGCGTATTTCCATTACAAAGCTGCTGTAACATACTTAATATGTAATTCCATGTCATTAAAATATATGTTTGACCTGTTGCTTAGTTAAAACCAAAAGTTATTCTCATTTTATTGTTTCAAATTGTTGGGACAATATTTTCTCACTAAATAATCCTTTGAAATCTATTGCTTAGATCTTGTGGTGTAATGACAGTGAAACAATCAGTCTTTGTGGTCATTACACCATGAAACTGATGACAACTTTAGGATTTGCATATATTCCCAGTTCAAGATGGAAAGTCAAATTTGGCATAAGTAATTCAGCCTATCTCCACAGACTATGTTAATTTACAACTTTCTCCAATGAAATCAAGAAAGAATTATGTGAATTTGCTTGAACCTGTGCAGATTGCAAACTAATTCCACTGTAAAATGATCTGATTCTCTTGGCACTGACCAACACAAACTACTGCATACTTGGCACATGTGACAAAATCCAAGCATCTGGAAGAAACCTATGTAGTCACAGGAAGAATTTTCAAAGTCCATATGAATGACAATAAAATACATATTAAACCTGAGTCCCTAGAGCTGCAAGGCAGCAACACTATTCTCTGAGTTAGCAAGTTTGTTTATATGTCACAAGGTACCTGGTGCAGGGAGAAGGATTCTTCTCCGAGCAGACTGACGTTATCACGCCATATAAAGAGCATAATCACAGTGCATTGAAAATATAGATCAATTTGCACCAAGCAAGGGCATTAGAGTGCATGGAAAGCAACATAGAACAGTTCTATGTTGTAAGAAGAGAGAATCTGCGAGGCACTCGCAGGATTTTGCCATGGTTTACTGGCATCATTTTGGTTAAGCTCCTGTTCTCTCTGCACCAAAAGAGGCAGTTATCACCATAAAGATTCTTATACCAACAAGGAGACTTTCTTCAATATCTGCAACATGGATTATTACATAACTATTGATTGGAAACACTGAAATGATATATTTGATGTGCATTGATTTTCTTGCTGATGGACAATAATACAGTATTTACTCATCAATGCTGTGGCTACCACCTGTTAACTACAGAAATAATTTCGTACAATATCATTTAAATTTTGAGGAGAGAATAAAATTTGGTTAGGATTTATAACATTTTGAATACATTTTAATAGAAAATCTTTAAGTTGTTTTATAAATGATGTGATTTGTGATTAAGAGTTGGTGATCCTCCAGACCACTAGAGGGCATCGGAGACAAATGTTCCACCTCGGGTTAGATGCAAAATGGATGTCCCACAAGGTCGTGAGTTGTTAATAAAATATAATTAATACAAAAAACCCAGGTTTCTTTATTACAATAAAAGAAATATCACATGATACCAAGAGTTGGTATCAATAGGAGACTTGGAAAGTGTGAAGCCTCCTGATGCTATGAATTGGACTGGAAATGTCAACCACGAGTGGCAGTTGTTCAAACAATGATTCATGTTGTAGCTGCAAGCCATTGAACTTGATAGGAACCCGGATGCATGGAAGATTGCATTGCTAGTTACTGTGGCAGGACCTCAACCATGAGAGGTTTTCAGTACATTTGTTTTTGCTGAGACAGATGACCAGAGCTAGTTCGACAAGGTTATCGAGAAGTCAGATAAACACTGCTCACCAAAGAAAAGTGAAACATTCGAGATGTGTGTGTTTTGCTTGTGCATACAGCTACAGGCAGAGAGCTTTGATGCTTTTTCAACGTACTTGAAATTGAAAGCAAGAACATACAATTTTGGATTCCTACAAGATTCAATGATCCGTGATCAAATTGTGTTTGGAATTGTTGACAAGAAAGTGAGAGAGCTTGCTATGAGAGTGAAGCTTACTGTAGCTGGAGCTGTGAAGATATGCTACGCCAATGAATTAGCTCTGCAGCATGTGAGAAACTTTGGTGATAGTGCAAGCGCTAAGGCATAGCTGTAGCCACAGTGACTGGATACATCCATAAACAGAGAATGAGACATAAGAAACAACAAGAGACATTAAATTGGAAAACAATGTGGCACTCAGTATGCACCAAAACAATGCTCAGCCTATGGAAAAATCTGTAAGAAGTGTAGAGGACAGAATCATATACAAAGCAATGTTTGTCCAAAGGGAAACAATACAGAAGTGAAAAGGTGCACCCTATAGAAGAAACTGCCCTCAGTGATGCATTCTTCAGGTAGTGCAGGAAGGTTTCAAACCAACAGACACTGAACAGCCAAGCATGAACAGAGTTGAGCAGGACAAGTGGATGGTGCTTTAGCATTGAAATGTAGCAGATATTCCTTTCAAGCTAGACTCGGGCAATGACCAATTTCATCTGTGAGTGCAACATCAGGGCAATGAAGATAAAGCCATACATCCATTTAAATTCTGTTCAGCTCAAGGCCTACAATGGACAGTGCATTGACACGAAAGGCACATGTCGACCCAAGGTGACAGTTAATGATAAAGAGCACCACCTCATGTTTGCAGTAGTCACAGATGGATGTGAATCACTGCTTGGTGACAAACCATGTGAAAACTTAGGCCTAGTCAAGAAGGTGCATTGCATTAACAGCACCAATGCACAGAGCAGCATAGTGAAAATACTGGGTCAATTTCCAGACATCTTAAAGGTGTTTCATGTTCTACCATTCACCTATAAGATGCAGTTAAAGGGGGATACCCAGCTAGTAGTGCATGCCCCAAGGCAGGTTCCAACGCCACTAAAAGACAAGCTCAAGCAGGAACTTGACCAAATGTCACGAGGGGTCATAAAGAAAGTGGAGGAGCCCACAGAATGGGTGTATTCAATTGTGTGTGTCAAAAAGAAGAATGGTTACCTACGCATGTGTATGGAGCCAAAAGACTTGAATGCCAATATAAAGAGGGAACATTATCAGATTCCAACCAAGGATGAAATTACAAGTGAGATGGCTGGTGTAATGTTTTTCACCAAATTGGATGCATCCCAGGGATTCTGGCAATTAAAATTGCATTAAGATAGCACAAAATATTGTACATTCAATATACTGTTTGGCTGATACTCCTGTTAAAGGATGCCTTTTTAAATTTCCTCAGCTCCTGAAGTGTTCAACAGGACAATGGAGTACATACATAGAAAGCTTTAATGGGGTATGCATTTACATGGATAACATGATCCTATGGGGATCCACACAGGAGCAGCATAAGAGGCTCATCAAGAAGTATGGATAAATGCTAAACAAAGCAAACTGTCAGTTTGGAGTAAAGGAAATCACTTTTCTGAGAGATAATCTGTCAGAGGCAAGTGTGGAGCCAGACAAGACCAAGGTGAAAGCAATTCTAGAGCTGTTTAGACCTACTGACAAAAAGGGCATATTGAGAGTACTGGCAATGATCAATTTCATTGGTAAATTCATACCAAACCTATCTTTCAAAACAATATTTCTGAGGAAATTGTTAACATGACAAACGTGAATTCAAGTGGACGACCAACCACGAGGAAGAATGGGTTTGGCTGAGGTCCATTCTAACTATAAAAAAAAGGTGCTTTTGATGTTTGTTGACCCATCCAGATGGATGAAAGTATCTATGGATGCTTCAAAAGATGGAATAGATGCCGTACTACTTCAGGATGTGGGAGAAGATTGGAGGCAAGTTGCATACAAATCAAGGACAATGACCACATCGCGTTACAACATTGTCTCAGAAAGAGTACAAATGCTTGTAAAGACTTTGTGCACCTTGATTTTTATTGATGACTAAGAAAGAATTTTATCTATGTGGACCCTTGCAATTTTATGTTCATTGCCATAATGATAATGCAATAATTCATTTGTCCTTTTAAAACCTTGTTCTGGATCCATATATTGGCAACTTTTAACTAACTCCTTTACCTGTCCTCCAGAATACTGTTCCAGGTAATACAGATGATTTTTAGTATTACTTTCAATGTGATGTTCAAAGGATTTCATGAACATTAGATATCTCCATTAAAAACTGGAATTTCTTTCTTAGGTAAACCATATGAACCTTGTTGCTGTGCTAACATAGCATAAATTTCATTTGTTTTGCTATGAGTGAAATTATATTGTCTTGTCCAATAGCATGTGACTGGTTGTCTTGTTGTGAAAGGAGCAAAGAGATCTTGAACTTGTGCCATAGGTATAGGATCTTGAGTTGTAAGTGATGGCATTGATGGGGATCCTTGGTATATAAGTGATGTCACTGGTGGAGATCCTTGACTTGTCGCTGGTTCTTCAGCAGTACAAAGAGACGTCAGTGATTGAGTATGATCAACTCTCATAGTTGAACACTTTTGAAATACTCTCCTTTCGGGAAGATTCATATATTGTGCGCTGGGAAGAGACTGAATGTCGCTCGCTCTTTCCACAGGTAGGTCATTGTCATTTGAGCACTAGCAGCGTCACCCATGGCTCCTTGATCGAGTATACTTGTTTCTTGTGGCTGCGGTACCCATTGATCTGCTGGAATGTTAGGTCCTAGTCCTTTGGGTATTTCACTTTGAGTGATAGATCTTGCAGAAGCTTGAGCTAATGCTTATACTTTGGCAATATTCATAGCATATTTTTCCTCAAACTCGTCTTTTCTTTCTTCAATAATCTATTTTGTTCTTCTTGATGAATCTTCATTTCAGCTTCTTGCCTTAGTTGCTGATTCTTCATTTCAACTTCCATACCTTTGAAAGCATGTCTTTTCTCAAACCACTCATGTTGTGCTCAGATAGTAGCCAAGCCTTCTTGCACCTTTGCATACAAAGCTGATATGCTTGAAGCACATGAAGCTGCACTTGCTCTGGATGCCTTTGAAAACTTTGAAGATATTCCTGTGCAAATAACCTTGGAAATACTATCATCAGGGTTCGCATCTGAACCTTCAGATACCGCTGATTGAGTCTCTATTACATTTCACTTGGTACAGCAACAGTGAGATTTTGCAACGTACATTCATTTGTTCCAGTTCCATTAACCTTTAAGTCAGCTAATGAGACCTGCAGTGCCTTAATTGTGTACTCTTTTTGCTTGGTAGTTGTAGCCACTTCTTGTTTGATGGCTGGCTCTAATCTTCTACCAAGCATTGTTGGTCCACCTTGCCTCAAAACCAAACAGTTCTTTGAGAGGAGCTGTGTGCTTGAGCTCTTTAGCCGGACAAGACTTGTTCTTATCCATCTTGGGTTCTTCACACTACAGCCTGTCTTCTCCTGGCTTATCCTGGTTCCTGGGAACTGTAAATAAATCTGTATCTTGCTTGGTCCCTTTAAGAGGATTGCAGCTTGATTGAATGCCTTCTGTGGTTCTGCACACAAGCTGGCTATCAGGTGTTTTTAACTTTTACTGACCGCATTCATCTGGACTTCCTGCCAGATTATGTAAACTAGAGTTGTATCTTCCCAAGATCACAGGTGTCTTGCAGTCCTTGGTTTGGTTTAAACTGCACAATTCATAGACTTCTAGAATATTCTATTTTTACACCGAGAATATCTCTTGCTTTTAACAAATTGAGTTACTTCAAACAAATTATACGAGCCTTTCTTCCAAACAAAGTTCACAATTATAATTTTCTTTGAATCAAAATATAGATGACACTTTACAGATTCTAATATATCCTAATTTCAAAACATGTCATCTTCAAGGAAGTGTAAGGACGATATTCTGAATTATTATCATATTAATCCAATAAACCAAACTTTGTAGATGCAGCTTTATGCAGCTTTAGTTGGTTGATAAAACAGATAAATATTTTGCATAACTTTGCATTAAGATTTTCATAATGATGAATAAACAAAGCATTCAGCTATATTTAAAGATGCAACAATATTCAGCTTCAAATTGATATACAAGAAGAAATAAAACAAAATAAGACGAATTCAAAGAAAATTATCTCAAGCTTGTAGCATAAGTTCGACCAGATGTTATCATCAATACTGATATTCAAGTCTGATTCCCATCTTTGTTTTGATCCATGTAACTCCCATTTAGGATTACCCAATTGGATTAAAGAATATATAACTGAGATGAACTTCTTTGTGGTCCCTTTCAAATTAAAATCTCCATTTCACTGTACTCTGGTAATGTCATAGTCAGACCTCATTCTTCTCTAAGAAAAGCTCTTAACTGAAAGTAACAAAAGACTGTATTGTTATAAATATTGTATTTATTTTTTAATTGTTCAAATGACAATCATTGCCTTGTACATAACAATCTTCTACATATTTGATCCCTTTGTGGAACCATGTGTAAAAGTTTAAACCTTGTGTTTTTGACTCTTAGTTAATTTTGTGTCCATCTCTTTAAGAAGGAGTATTGTTTGTAATGTTACCAAACCGACTATGATGTATTATCTTGTAATATCCGGGCAGACTAAGAGCTTGCATCTCATTCTTCGATGAACCATGAAGGAGATACATGCTCGAGATAATTTTCTTTGAATTCGTCTTATTTTGTCTTATTTCTTCTTGTATATCACTTTGAAGCTGAATATCATTATGTCTTTAAATATACCTGAATGCTTTGTTTATTCATCAGCTAAATTGAAGCTGTCCAAATATCAATCAGAGTTTCTTAAAATTGCATTGGCAGTGGCCAGGAAACGCATTGCATTACCTCCAAGTATGATTTTTCTCCTGGAACTATCCCATTGGAATACTGAAATGCATAATTGTGTTCCCCTGGAGAAAATTACTGACAACTTAAGGAATAAATATAACATGTTTTTGCAGGTATGGGTACCCTACTGACAAAATGTAGGGTTGATTACAATATAAACAAGATATTTATTCAGTTTATTTTTCTTCCTTTTATTGGAATTTAGATAAAAAATAACTGGGCCTCTTCTTTGTTGAATTAGATTTCAGATCTAGATGGTTCCTTCTCTTTTTCTCATTTCTCTTTTTCTTCCCCTCTATTTTTCCTCTCACTTTTTTTCTTTCTTTCTCTTGTTTCCTTCTCTTTCTTTTTCCTTTTACTGTTTTCTTTTTTCACATTTTTTCTTCTTCATTAGGGGTTTTGTTTGGGGGAGGAGGTATAGGGGTCATAATTGGAGCATATATTAATGATTCACATTTAATTACTTATCTGTGATGATAATTTGGTATTATTTGTTAATAAAGTCAAATTAGAAGATTCAAAACTAGGATGATGACCACATCTGAATGTCGATATGCATGGATAGAAAAAGAGTGCCAGCGTCTGGTCGACGAACATTGGTGGCAGAGATGGACACTAATAGCCATAATCAAGAAAAACCTCAGTGAGAAGTCGCCACGAATCCAAAGAATAATGATGAAGCTACAATGCAATAACTTCAAATTGATGTACACACCAGGGAAACGCTGATGCGCTGTCCTGGCAATGATGCAGAATGAAGCATACAATGAGAGTTCCCCAGAGACAAATGTGAATCTCCACGTGAACCTGATCACTGAATCTCTCCCCATATTTGACATAAAATCTAAGCAGACTGCAGCTGAAACAGAAAAGGACATAGTTCATCAGAAGGTCATCAAGAATCTGAATGAAGGTTGGCCTAGAGGTGAATGTCAGCAATACTGCAACATCAAAGCAAAGCTGAATGTTGTCAATGGGCTTCTATTCAGACGGAGCAGAATTTTTCCTCAATCACTGCAACAAGAGTCTGTTGAAAATGCATGTAACACTGCAAGAACAAACAAATGCAGAAGATCCAGCCTGTATAGCAACAGAGGAAATACAACCAGTGCTAAACAGTAGTGGAGCCGACACATGCACCAGTGTTGAGAAGATCCACATGTATTATCAAAGCATCCGATCAGCTAAATCTCTAAAAGAAAAGGAACTGCACACTTAAAAAGTTTGTGCTGTTAATGTTTGTGTTTAACTTCAAATTGAAATGAATATTGTATTACCCTGTAATGTTGCTAGATTGAATATCTTAAGGAAAAGTGATGTAGTGATTGGGAGTTGGTTATCCTCCTGATCACTAGAGGGTGTCAGAGATGAATGTTCCAACTTGGGTTAGATGCAAAATGGATGTTCCACGAGATCATGAGTTGTTAATAAAATATAATTAATACAAAGAACCCAAGTTTTTTTTATTTCAGTAAAAGAAACATCACAGACGTCTGCTACATTATATTTTCATTTACTACAGTTGCTCAACATGAGGTTGAGCAAAGCCCCTTTGATGAGATTTGTCTGTCCTTGAACTTAACTATCTCCAATTAGCTATCCAGTTTACAAGAAAATACTTTCCTCTTATCTTTTCAGGCCAATGCCCATTAACTAAAACTGTTAATTTATAATTTAATAAAGGCATGGAAATCTCATATCAATGTAGAGTAATATATTAAATGAAATTTTAAATGCAATCCTTGGTATCCAATAAGCAGTATGGCATTTAACTAAAAAAGTCACTTATCTATCCAGAAATATATTAGTCCATATTGATTTAATTTTTATCCATTCATGCAATTTTGATTTTTCTACCAGGAATGAAGCTGACCATAGTAATGGCATTTATAATTAATGGAATTTGCTGAAACTTTGCAAATTTAAAAAATGTCACTCAAGAATAATATTAGATTAGATAGACCTCATAAGTCACATCTCTTTCTCTTTGGCTTGGCTTCGCGGACGAAGATTTAAAGAGGGGGTAAAAGTCCACGTCAGCTGCAGGCTCGTTTGTGGCTGACAAGTCCGATGCGGGACAGGCAGACACGGTTGCAGCGGCTGCAGGGGAAAATTGGTTGGTTGGGGTTGGGTGTTGGGTTTTTCCTCCTTTGCCTTTTGTCAGTGAGGTGGGCTCTGCGGTCTTCTTCAAAGGAGGTTGCTGCCCGCCAAACTGTGAGGCGCCAAGATGCACGGTTTGAGGCGATATCAGCCCACTGGCGGTGGTCAATGTGGCAGGCACCAAGAGATTTCTTTAGGCAGTCCTTGTACCTTTTCTTTGGTGCACCTCTGTCACGGTGGCCAGTGGGGAGCTCGCCATATAACACGCTCTTGGGAAGGCGATGGTCCTCCATTCTGGAGACGTGACCCACCCAGCGCAGCTGGATCTTCAGCAGCGTGGACTCGATGCTGTCGACCTCTGCCATCTCGAGTACTTCGACGTTAGGGATGAAAGCACTCCAATGAATGTTGAGGATGGAGCGGAGACAACGCTGGTGGAAAGGTTCTAGGAGCCGTAGGTGATGCCGGTAGAGGACCCATGATTCGGAGCCGAACAGGAGTGTGGGTATGACAACGGCTCTGTATACGCTTATCTTTGTGAGGTTTTTCAGTTGGTTGTTTTTCCAGACTCTTTTGTGTAGTCTTCCAAAGGCGCTATTTGCCTTGGCGAGTTTGTTGTCTATCTCATTGTCGATCCTTGCATCTGATGAAATGGTGCAGCCGAGATAGGTAAACTGGTTGACCGTTTTGAGTTTTGTGTGCCCGATGGAGATGTGGGGGGGCTGGTAGTCATGGTGGGGAGCTGGCTGATGGAGGACCTCAGTTTTCTTCAGGCTGACTTCCAGGCCAAACATTTTGGCAGTTTCCGCAAAACAGGACGTCAAGCGCTGAAGAGCTGGCTCTGAATGGGCAACTAAAGTTGCCCATTCAGTTAGTCACATCTATGACTTAAACTACTACTCATCAGAATTTTTCTATATAATGCTGACGATTAAGTTCTATGGTGTAAACAATTGGATATTTACACTAATATTGCCTTTATACCAAAACTAATTTCTGAGTAATTCAGTCTGAATCAATCATATAAACAGTTTGTTCCCAAATCTTAATTTTAATATTTGGGGAAGAAGCACCTTACTTTCAAAAAGTTTCAAAATCTGAGTTAAGATAAATTTATTTTTATAAAATAAAATGCATTGTCTCTATATTTTATGCTAAGCTCTTTTTTAATATTAGCCAAATAATGTAGGGCACAATTGTGCTAAAGACAACTCCAGGAGGTTATTTTCCTTCATTTTTTGGCAGTGAGTTTCCAATAGCAAAAGTGGTTGTCTGGGAAAATGCCAAGAAGACAATTCTTGATTTGATAAGAGAACAATGAAGGGAACTTTGTGTAGTTCTCGACTCCTCTTTATTTGCCAATTTACAGATATTCTGCAGAAACCTTCAAGCAGATCTTCTGCCTTCAGTTTTAGTATAGAAGTAGCATAGGAAACTTTAATACATATGATGAATATGAGAAAAATTAGATTTTAAAATATCTTGGCAACATTCTGAAGTCCTTTACAGTATAATATTCATTAAACAATAGAATATATTATAAGGTTATTGCAATTCTAATTCTTTAATATTATAAATTAATGCATCAAAGATGGAGTGGCACCTATAATTGTTTAATGCTGTATGTCATGCCCTGTTGTGCATTTTCAATTTAAACTATAAATTATTTTTGACTGTCATTGTATATTCTTAAGCAGACGAGTGAGGGAGATGGCTAACAGGGCAAAAGCATGATTTTAAGGACTTTAGACAGTGTGACAAAATTAGACTGGCAGGTCTATGAGTCTATTCAAACCACACAGCAGTGACAGTTGTGCCAGTCAGAACCACGGGTACCCGAGTAGCATAGTATTGTCCGTCCTGGGAACACCACAGCTGTTAATCGAGTTATTGTTGTGGAGTGTCACAACCATGTGGTGTCGAGAGAGGGAGCGAGCCTGCAGGGACGTGCCTGCCACCAGAATCCTTTAGCAGGATTACCACCACGAACACTCTTTTGTTCAGGCTGTTTAGAAAACCCCATGAAGGATATGTTGTAATGTGCATGAATTATCCTTGCTAGTGAGCTTAACAAAGCCCTTCAAACTTGATGACTATGTTTGTCTCCTAAGAAACATAGTTTTGGGAGTTGTCTTTTACAGTTGAAACTCAACATTTTTGTGCTGTGTACTTCAATGTCAATATGAGAACATAATTCCAATTAGACTGTGTATTGGAGAAGAGTAAAGGAACTTAAAGATGATGAAGGAAATAAAACCCATCAAGCCCTCCAGAACAATTTTTTCCAATATTATTTGTAAGAGATGATTTAATACAAGGGTTGAGAAGTAATTGAAGCCTGCTGCTAATTAATTAATGGCTTTCACTACTGTCACTACCACCCTGACTATGCAGGATGATGTCTTTGTTTGACCCAAATAAATGGTTCAGTGCACAAAGCTTCACATAAGGGGCTGTTTATAGTCTTAAACCTATTTCAGGGTATTCAGCTGAGCAATTACCAATTGAATAAGAGTGTGACTATATTGTTAGTTATAGGATGGAAGGAAAAAATAGAGAACAGAATTGCTGACCAGGTCTTATATGCAAATGGACACATAATACAAGGAAGGGGCAAACCTCATTTTGACTGTATCCTGCATGAATTTTTATTTAGGAGTATCAATATTTTATATTTGGGCACACATTTCAATTAAAAGTGATTGTAAGACAATTAAGTACTAGAAATCTAGACAGGTTATTTTTTTCTTATAATAAAGGTTCTCGCTGTGATGGATATGAGACCCATGAATCGGAGCATAAGTGGGCAGTTAGATTCCTCAGCCTATAAGAAAATCATCACTGCTCTTCAAACTTAACTCCACTTTCCTGCTTTATTCTTGTATTTCTCATATTATCTAGTATCCAAGAATCTGTTCATCATTGTCTTCTCTACAGTGAGCAATTAAGCAGCCACATCCCTCTGGGGTGAAAAATTCCGAAGATTCACTTCCCTTGAGTGAAAAAGTTCTGCTAATCAGCAACATAAATACTGCATAAAAATTGGTATCATTGTTATGTGATGATGAAATTATTAAATTGCAGAAAGGGAATTAATTGATTTAGCAAATAAACAGATCAGTATAGTGAACTGTAATGATGACATGAAACAGTTAAAATGTGAAGTTATGGAGATGCAAAGAGGTTCCCTGGGAATATTGATATGTGAGCAGGCATTTACATAGCAGATGGAGAATAATGTGGTAAAATTATGTTTTTTGGGGGGAAATGTTGATTTTCAAGGTGATCTGGGGGTCCATGTCAGTAAATTGCTGCAAGTTGAGCTTGGGTCAAGAAGACGACAGATGTCATGATGGTACCTTGATGAAGGACTCAAGTCCCAAACGTTATTTATGTATCTTTATCTTGGCTATTTTAAGTGTTTGACATGCGTTTCTCCAGCATTGTGTTTTTATTTAGGTGCAGAAAGTGTTTGCTTTCTCATCAACACCACATGGTGCTCAGACGTAGAGATCCTGGTGAGCTGTGAACTATGTCTAGTACCTGTCACAGGAATTCACATCAATTATACTGACTGGAGTCTACACAGGTGAACATGAAGCTACACAAATTATTCACCTCCAACAACAACCACCTACCACTTTCTCAGTAGACTTCAGGTGAGAGTTAACCTTTAGGGAATCCTGCACTCAGACTCCCAAGTCCTAGTGGATCCCTGCTTTCTGAATTATCTCCCCATTTATAAAATAATCTATTTTATTCCTACCAAAGTGCATATGATTATACACTTCCCTAAGATGGATTCCATCTGCCCCTTCTTACCTATTCTCCCAATCTGTCCAAATCCCTTTCTTCCTCAACACTACATGCCCCTCCAACTATCTTAGTGTAATCTGCAAGCTTGGCCACAAAGACATCAATTCTGCTATCCAAATCATTTACATGTACGTGAAAAGTATTGGACTCAGCACTGACCCTGGTGGAACATCACTAGTCACCATCAGCCATCCAGAAATGACCCCTTTTATTCCCATTCTTTTACCTTCTGCTATTCAGCTAATCTTATATCTATACCTTTCCCATAATCACCATTAGCTCCTTTCTTGTTTATCAGCCTCATGAGCAGCACATTGTCAAAGGCCTTCTAAAAATCCAAATAAACAACTATAGTGAACTGTGAATTCACTACTGGTGCGATGGCTCCTCCCCTGACTCCACGCCCGCATATCCCAATATAAATCCTGGACCCCCCCCGCCCCGCCAAAACCCCTGTTCAGTCCACAGACCATGTGTGCCATTCTTATTGAATAAAAGCATGTTGTACTCTTTCTGGTCTTGAGTGCTCTCTGTCACGCTACAATTTTATTCAATAAAGAACGGGATGGAAGCGCTGTTGAAGACCGTGATGCTCCTCATCGACCTCTGTCCACAGAGGCCCGGAAGAGTTTGCGTACTGGCTGGAGTACTTCCAAATGTACCCGTCGGCCTCGCAAGAGGTCTACTCAATGGATGAACTCAAGAGGTCGGCACTCCTCTCTCGCATTGGATTTCCAATCAGGGACAGCAGCTGTTGAGAAGCTAAAGGTCTGCTACGAGGCCCAAAAATGTCATCCTAGCAAGGCATCAACTCTCATGATGGAAGCAGCGGCCTGGTGGGTCCATTGAGGACTATGTCCTCATCCTATGAGCTCTCGTGAGGAACTGTAGGTATGCGGACGGCACGGCCCGAGAACGGGAGGATGAGCAGATCCGGGACACTCTGGTCGCTGGGGTGCAGTCCAAATATATTCAGCTGTGGCATACATTCACACACTGCATCGGCTCTGATAGCGGTGGCCTCGGGCGCTAAGGGATGCTTCTTCTGCGGTCGGCAACAGCACCCAAGAACTCAATGTCCAGTTAAAGACTCCATCTGCTCTGGTTGTGGTAAGGGGACACTGATTGAAAGACTGCAGGGCAAGGGGGAGCGCTGAGAGGTCCTGATATCAGGTGCGACACCTGATAGGCCGACTGAGGTGAGTCCGAAACCCATTTCCCTAGCCTCCCAATGCTAGTGTTGTAAGCTATGGCCTTCCTGCAGAGCCCGTGTGGCAAGAGCAGCGATGCAAGAAAACCTAGCGGCCATCCTATCATGTTTTGAAACCAGCACCACCCTCATCTGATGAAGAGGAAGTGTGTGGTCTCCGCCATCTTGCTGGCGTTCAAATTCCACAGCATGTATCATGGTGGAAGGAGGAGGAGGAGGCAGGCCATCTTGCCGTGCTTTGTGTCCCCCAGCATCTTGCCTGCATGAAGATCTAAATGGGGGGAGTGACTCCAGCAAGGGGAATGATGGCATCTCTAGAGTCTTGGAAGCAATGGTGTTGGACCAGGAGTTACCACACCAACTGAAAAAGGTGTGGGTTAACAGGCATAAACTGAAATGCTTAATTGACTCTGACTCAACTGAGAGCTTAATAGATGCAGAGACAGTCCAAAATCTCAATCTCAAAGTGTATTCCGCTAATTATCGTATTTATTTAGCGTCCCATGTGCAGTCTGTAAATATTCAAGAACTTTGTATGGTTCATTTATCTTTACAAGAGGGGGTATTCTATAAGTTCAAACTGTATGCACTTTTTTATTTGCTCTAGTTTTGCTGGGTCTTGACTTCTTGTGTCACTTTCAAAACATGACCCTGGAATATTCTGGTCCTCTCCCTCTCATTACAGTTTGGAGCAGAAGATTTCAAAATTCTGATGCCATTTGCTGTCTCTCCACACTGAATATAGATCCACCTCCTCTGTTTCCCAATCTGAGCACCAATTGTAGACCAATTGCTACAAAAAGCAGGTGCTACAGGACAGAGGACCGGGCACTCATCAAGGCTGAGACGCACCAACTGCTTGATGAGAACATAATAGAGCACGGTACCAGCCCATGGAGAGCACAGGTGGCTGTCGTAAAAGGGGAAGAAAAGTCCAGGCTAGTAATTGACTATAGTCAACTATTAATTTCTCCACAATCCTGGACTCATACCCCCTTCCTTGCATTTCAGACATGATGAACGAAATTGCGCAGTACAAGGGCTATTCGACCATCGACCTTAAAGCTGCTTACCACCAGTTGCCAATCTGTTCCAAGAACCATCCCTACAGTGCTTTTGAGGCCAATGGGAGACTCTTATCAGTTCCGGAGGGTCCCATTTGGTATCATGAATGGGGCCTCAATCTTCCAGAGACAGATAAACCGAATGGTAGACAAACTTAAGTTGAAGGCCACCTTACCATACCTCAGCAATGTTACCATTTGTGGCCACACTCTGGAGGACTATGACGCCAACCTCCAGAATTTTCTCTACACAGCTAAAGCCCGGAACCTCACTTACAACACCAGTAAACATGTGTTCAGGGCTAGAAGCCTAGCCATCTTGGCTACGTGGTGGAGAATGGCATCATTGGCCCTGACCCTGACAGGATGAGCTCCTGATCCCGAGAACCAGGAAGGCTTTGAGGAGGTGCCTGGCTTCTTCTCATATTTTGCCCAATGGGCCCCTCAATATGCTGACAAGGTCCATCCCCTCCTAAAAACCACTTCTTTTCCACTGACAGCCAAAGCTCAAACAGCTTTCAACTACATCAGAAGCCACATTGTAAAGGCCACAATGCACACGGTGAACGAAAATATACCTTTCCAGATGGAAAGTGACACTTCAGACGTATCCCTGGCTGCAACCCTTAATCAGGAGGGTAGGCCGGTTGCATTTTTTTCCAGGACCCTACGAGGCCACGAGCTTCGGAATCCATCAGTGGAGAAAGAGGCACAAGCCATTGTAGTGGCCATCAGGCACTGGAGGAACTACCTGGTGGGTGGGAAATTCACCCTCCTTGTGGACCAGCGATCAGTGGCTTTCATGTTCAACAACACAAAATGAGGCAAAATTAAAAATGACAAAATTACTAGGTGGAGGATCGAACTCTCTACCTACAACTACGACATAGTCTATTAACCTGGTTCCCTCAATGAATCTCCAGGTGCCCAGACCAGAGGAAGCTGCACTTCTGCACACAGTGGCCAGTTACAGTCACTGCACAATGAGTTCTGCCATCCAGGCATCACTCACATGGCTCATTTTGACAAGCCATGCAATTTACCCTACTCGATTAAGGATGTCAGGAAAATGACCAGGTCATGACAGGTCTGTGTGGAATGCAAGCCATACTTCTACCGTCCCAGAAAGGAGCACCTGATAAAGGCATACAGGCCCTTTGAACAGTTCAGTGATGATTTCAAGGGACCCCTCCTCTTCACGAACTCTTACTCATTAAGGAGTACTCTTGTTTCCCGTTCCCCATTCCCTGCCCAGAAACATTCACGCCATCCGTCACTAGGGAACTAGACTCTATTTTCGCCCTTTACATGTATACAGGCAATATCCATAGCAACCAGGGCTCATCATTTATAAGTAAAGTGCTACGCCAGTTTCCGCTGGTGAGAGGCATTGCTTCCAGCAGGAGAACTAGCTATAACCTCCAGGGGAATTGACAGAACGCTTATGGTTTGGAAGGCCGTTAAATTGGCCTTCCGGTCCAAAGGACTTCCAGACTCACACTGGCAGGATGTCCTACCCTTGGCGGTCCACTCTATTAGGTAGCTACTTTGCTCTGTGACCAATGTGACTCCTCATTAGCTGATCTTTTCTTTCAAGAGAAAGTCAATGTCAGGGACAACCCTCCCAGTTTGGCTTACAGGAGCAGGTCCAGTATTGCTCCAAGCCAACCCCACACGTCTACGTGGCATACCTGAATGGCAGGGAGGACACTATCTCGATCAGGGTCCTGGCACCTGCCGGAACTGAGAGTCCACCACCTCAAGGGGGCCAGAACTCTGACCTACTTAGGGTTTCTGGAGAAACATCAAGGGGCTCAGGTTTGCTGTCGCAGGAAGTGGCTCCAGCCACCCCTCAACCAGAGCAAGGTCACCCACACCCCGAGGCCCCAGAACCACAAGAGGGTCAGGGAGCCCAGGGCCAGCCAACACTGCGACGCTCTGCCCACATTTCCAGACCTCCTGACAGGTTGAACTTGTCAATATTGTAATTTTTTTTTGACTATCCGACGTTCTCTGTTTTCACCCGCAGGCTTCATTCAAAAGGAAAGGGTGAATGTAGTGAACTGGGAATTCACTACTGGTGCGATACTCTAAGGGCGAGCTCCTCCCCTTACTCCGCCTCCTGCATATCACGATATAAACCCTGGGCCCCTGCCAAAACCCCAGTTCAGTCCACAGACCATGTGTACCATTCTTATTGAATAAAAGCACTCTGGTCTTGAGTGCTCTCTGTCGTGCTACAACGACATCCATTAATTCTCCTTTGTCTTTCCTGCTTGTTACTTCCTCAAAGTTCCAACAGAATTACCTGAAGAAATACATTCAAGTACCCCACAACTTCATCCTTGATAATGGTCTCTAGAATTTTGCTAATCACTGATGTTAGGCTACTGTCTTTTGCCTTTCTCCCTTCTTAAATAGAGTTGTGGCATTTGCAATTTTCCAGACTTCTGGAACAGTTCCTAACTCTTGTGATTCTTGAACAATCACTACCAACGTGTACATAATCTCTTCAACTACTCTTCAATACTATAGAGCAATGTTGCCTCTTTTTTTCAGTAGTTAGTGTACACAAAAATCTAATGTTGTGCAAATATTTTTCCTGTGACACAAGTATGTGTGCACTGAATGCTTGTGCAAATATAAACTTGAAATTGTTTCAAGTTAATTTTAGCACAGCCATCTGTCATGGCTAATAAAACTGTATTGTCATTCTACAAAGTTACATATCTGGTTACGATTTTACTCTATACTTTGAACTACTTCGTTCAGTTTGTGAATAAGTGAGTCAAATATATTTTTCAATTAAAAACTAAGTAAGCTCTGTCCAGAATTTGAAACAGATCTTCGTAAATGTTACAATGTGAACACTGTCTGCCAAACATGGCTGCAGCTGTACAAACCAGAACAGGAAAGATGAGGTAATGTAAATTAGTGATGTGCAAATGTGGTATTTGAAAAAACTGACTAACTAGTTAATAGAAACAGTTAGCTAAGAGATTGTTTTCAATAAGTTTAATTATAAATTACTACATTATTTTAGGAAATTAACCTTTTGTGTGCACATTAATTTCCTTTGAGCACTTGTTGAAAAACGTGCTCATACACAGCTTCGAAGGAACAGTGCCATAGAGTGTCATCCATCCAGTCCAGGTGACATCCACCTTCAGTCCCTTCAACTACCCAAGCACCTTCTCCTTAGTAATAGTGACTATACTTACTTATAGCCTCTGACTCTCGAATTCCTGGCACGCCACTGGTACCTTCCACAGTGAAGATTGGCACAGAATGCCTATTCCGATCATCCACTATTTCTTTGTTCCCCCTGACCACTTCACAATCAATTTATAGCAGTTTGGTTGCAACTCTTAGCTCTCTTTTACTCTTTATCTGAAAATCTTTTGGCATCTTTTATATTTATTGGCTAGTTTGCCAATATTTCATCTTTTCTCCCCTTAATGCTTATCTAGTTGCCTTCTGTGGGTTTTCAAGGCTACCCAATACTCTGGCTTCCTGTTATTTTATGCAGTACTAAATGTCCTCTCTTTTGCTTTTATTCTCTCTTTGAATGTCCTTGTCGCCTACCTTGAAGAAGGGCTCAGGCCCAAAACACTGCAAGACCTACTGAGTTCCTCCAGCATTTCTGCTTTTACTTTCGCCTTTTAGAACGGTTCTTTTTCTTTGGGATGAAATGATCCTGTGTCTTCCAAATTATTCAAGATTCAATTTATTGTCATGCAATAAAAATAGTGTCATATTACACAAATTGACTTTGTCTGCTGTAAGGCAGACAGATTTGCCATCGGCAGAAATTGCCTGAAGCATCTCACAGTAAGAAAGAGAAGCAAAAGAAAGTCCTCCCAGTCACCAAATGTCCACGAATTTGCCTCCAGCTCTCTCGCAGCCTCCACAGCCACACAGAGCCCAGTCCAAACCATTGGCAACTCGAGCTCCAAATCTGAACCTACGACATCGTTCCAATATCTGGTACCCCTCCAACCAGTCTCGAGCCAATTATCCAGCAGTCCACCACCTGGTGTAATTCCCTTGACTGCAGACTCCAGCAGCCCACAATCTGCATGGGCACTCCCAGAAACTCCTGCCATTTCTACTTTATTACCTTCCCTGTTAGTGTCCCCATCCAATTAAATTTGGCCATGTCCTCTTTTGTGCCACTGTAGTTACCTGAAGTCAACCCTTACTCAACTCTAATACATCCATTTTTAACTTTTCCCTCTCAAACTGCAGAGTGAATTCTATTAAAAACACAATGCTGGAGAAACTCAGCAGGTCAAGCTTAATATAGCAAAGGTAGAAATACATTTCTGACATTTTGGGCTAGAGGTCTTCATCAAGGCCAAAATATTGGTTATGTATTTCTACCGTTGCTATATAAAGGATGCTGCTGGACCTGCTGAGTTTCTCCAGCTTTCTGCTTTTACTTCAACCACAATGTCTGCAAATTTTTGTGTTTTACTTCAGAGTGAAGTCTATCACTGCCTCCTGAGGGTTCCTTTACCTTGAGCTCCCTAATCAAATCCAGTTCATTGCACAGCATTTACCAGATCTTTGGAACTCCCTTAACCAATCTGTATCCCTTTAGAGTTTAAATAAAATTTCTGGTGAAACTCAAGTCATGCAGTGTTTAAGCCTGAAACATTGGTCATGTATGTTTATCTTTGCTACATTACAAAACAAACATACATGACCAATGTTTTGGGCCTGGTCCTTTCATCAAGGTATGAATGAGCAAAAGGATATAAAATGATAGATTGAGGGATGGAGGGTGGGCAGGGGGAGAAACACAGGCCTACAGGCAAGAGGTCAAGAGTGGATATGGGTGGGAGGAAACAAGAGAAGGAAGTTGAATACTAAGTGATGGGGGAGAGGATAACTGAATGGAGAGAGAAGTAGTAGCAAAGCTGGAGGAAAGAAGACAGGATAGAAAGGGAGGGAGACAGGGGAGTGGCCTAACGGAAATCAGAGAAGGCCCAAAATGTTGATTATGTATCGTTATCTTTGCTACATAAAGAACGCAGTGTGACTTGCTGAGTTTCTCCTGCTTTTGTGTCAACTCCAATCACAGTGTCTGCAAATTTTCTTGTTTAACTGTATCCCTTTGGATCCTTTTATGTCCTCCCTTTACTTTGTGTCATCATCAGATTTAGTGACCACCATTGACCATTATACCTCTGCCTTCAACACAATTGTGCCAAATATACTCATCCCCAAAACCTGGCCTCAGCCTCACCATGTCCCTTACCCCACAACAAGATCCATAACTTCCTTTCCGGCAGGCTGCTATCAGTGAGGATTCGTGATGGCACCGCCTCTATGACACTTTTAACAGCAGTGTCCCACTAGCGCAGCATGCTTAGCTCCCCATTTTGCTCACTGTACACCAATGATTGTGAGGCCAATCACTGTTCCAATTCCATCTTTAAATTTGCAGATGAAACCACTGTCGTTGGCCATATCGCAAGCAATGACAAACTGGAATATAGAAGGAAGAAAGAGGAACTAGTGGCTTGGCACCAGGACAATAACCTCTCCCTCAGCATTAGCAAGAATATTGAGCTGGTAATAAACATCCTGGAGAGGGGTGGTTCCCACTCTCATGTCCACATCAACCGTGCTGAGGTAGAGATAGTAGACAGCTTTAAGTTCATTGGAGTAAACACCTCCAGCAACCTGTCCTGGTCCATCCATGTTGATGTGATGGCCAAGAAAGCATACCTGTGCTTCTCCTCAGAAACCTGAGGAAATTTGGCATGTCACCTGAATCCCTCAATAACTCAGCAGATGTGCATTGTAAGTTTCCTGCAGGATGCATCACTGCATGGTATAGGAACTGCTCCATCCAAGATCTCAAGAAACCTCAGAGTTGTTAACACATCTTAGACCATCGTACAATTGCCTCCTCAATTCATTGACTCCATCTACACTTCCTGCTTCCTCGACAAAGCAGCCAACATCTTGAAAAACATCCTATCTTTGCTGCATTCTTTTCATCTTCCTCGTGTCAGGAAGAAGATTCATCAGTGTGAGATCACACAGCACCAGATTTAAGGACAGTTTATCTCCTTCTGTTATCAGGAACTTCACACTTGTGAAATGTTGATTTGCATTTTTCTTATTCACCCCCCCCCCCCCTCTCTGTAACTTTACTGTGCATTTTCTGCTGTACTAAGTATGGATTGACAAGCTGGAATGCTCTCAAAATGATCTCTCGCTGTATCCTGGTACATGTGACAATAAACAAACTTGAAATTTGGTTTCTATCTTTGATCACATAATAATACATTAATAATAGAATATACATGATACACCAGCTTTTATTTGCAGTAGGGCAGGCAAAGAGTCATCGAGCATTGCCTGACACCCGTAATAAGAGGCAGAGAAAGAAACAAAAGAGAGCTCCTTCAGCACTCCTGCACCATACAGACCTCAGTTCAAACCATCAGCAACCCGAGCTCCAGATCCAAACCTCCGATATGATCAGGAAGACCTCCTTTCCCTCAGAACCCTCGAATTCCATTTCTGATACCTGGTTCCCATGAGACAGACTCCAGCAGCCTGCGTGAGTCCTTCAACCACAAGTGGCGAACCGCTTGCAATCTGGTGTATATAGGGTCATTTAAACTTCAGCCACTGAGCCCCTCATTGGTCTGCTGGTGTGGTCACCGTCCTGTATGGTTGACTCCTATGCTTCCCCTTCTGACGGAGTTGGGGTGAGGGGGAAGGGGGTTCTCTCCATTTCTGGTTCTTTTAAATTATTTAATATAATTTATAAAAATTGAGCTCCAGATACTAATCCCTGTGACAAAGTGTAAATTACATTTTGACAACCAGTATCCATTTATGTTTAACATCAAGAATTAGATATCAAGCAGAAAACAAAGAGGGGAAACAAAGATCATTCTCAGGTGGCAGGCTATGACAAGTAGTGGACTGGAGGATGTGCCCTTGAGCCCCAGATATTCACAATCTATGTCAATTATTTGGCTGAGGAAACTAAATATCATATTCCAAGTTTGACATTCTTCCACAGCTACCTAGGATCCAAATATTCAACATCTATTGAGAGTGGAAATTTCTTCTCATCTCATGATCAAAATGGGTGACAAGAAAACTGTGGATAGCCTTGCGTCTTTACATTATGAATAATCTATGAAATTGCAGATTTCCTATTTAATACTTTTTCAATTTGTGCAGTGCTTTCTCATATTTTCATTGTACAGCACAAAATCTAGAATCAAAATATTCAAATTGCTGTTTTTATTTTCTATCTTTTATTGAGTGCTGTGAACTGAGAAGGATCCTGTAGAATAGAAACCTAAAAATGTAGAGCATGTTGAGAAAACTGTACTCTGTGATGTGATAGAACTCTTAACATTTTGTGGGTTGTAATTTTTTAGATTTTGTATTATTTATTATTATTTATTTATTGTCAAAGTCCATACATGACATCACGTACAACCCTGAGATTCTTTCTCCTGCAGGTGAGGCAGAAAAACCACTTATTGGTAGTGTAGAAAAAAAACTGTACACAACATACACATGTAAACAGTTAAAAAAATAAAATAAACAGAGTGTGCAATACAGAGAGGGAAAGTGAAAAAGAGTTCTTACACAAGTCCCTGATTGAGTTTATTGTTTGAGGATTCTGATGGTGGAGGGGTAGCAGCTGTTCCGGAACCTGGTGGTGCGGGTCTTGTGGCACCTATACCTCTTTCCTGATGGCAGCACCAAAAATAGAGCGTGTGCTGGGTGGTTGGGGTGGGGGGGGGGGGTATGGGTGGAGGTGATGATTATTGCTGCTGTCCAATGGCAGCGTTCCCTGTAGATGTTCTTGATAGTGGGGAAGGTTTTGCTTGTGATGACCTGGGCTGCATCCACTACCTTTTGCAGGGCTTTTCACTTACTGGTATTGGTGTCCCTGTACCATACTGTGATACAGCTGATCTGTGGAAATTTGCCAGGGTTTCTGATTTACATAAAACTTCTGCAAACTCCAGAGGAAGTCGGGTCACTGATATGCTCTCTTCACTGTACTGTTAGTATATTATATCCAGGAAAGATCCTCCAAAATAATGACTCCCCAGAACTAAAATTTGCTCACCTTCTCCATTTCTGATCCCCTAATGATCACTGGATCATAGTAAACTTCTGGTTTTCCCTTCCTGAAATCAACAATCAGCTCCTTGGTTTTGGTGACACTCAGTGCGAGGTTGTCGTTGGTTAACCATTCAACCAAGTTTTCAGTCTCCTTCCTGTATACTGACTCATCACCCCTTTTTATACAACCCAGAACTGTTGTACCATCAGCAAATTTGTAGATGGTGTTGTCAGACCGAGCCACGTGGTGAAAGGTGTAAAGTGAGTAGAGCAAGGGGCTTAGAACACAGCCCTGTGGTGTTCCAGTACTGATAGAGATTGTGGAGGAAATGTTCTTACCAATCCTCCTCACTGATGGTGGTCTGGAGATGAGGAAATAGTTTATATTTTCATATGCATTACTTTCAGGTGCCTTTGATAAGATACAAAATAGAATCATTTGGACAATATTATGCTCAGTGTTAACAAGTTATTACCTGTAAAGGATTACACTTGTAATTTTTTTCCTCGATGTAGCGCATACAGAGTGCCATCTTGAAAGCCTTCAACAGCCCAACAGTCAAAACAGCTGATGAAGAAACTAAACAAAAAGTAAAAGGTATGGATTTTATAAAGGTCAAGGGCGCCATCTGGTGTATATGGTGTATAAACTTGACAAGTTCTTTTCAGTTAAAATAAAGCAGAAGCAAACAATGAGAAGCTGGAGGTGGTCAAGCAGCATCCATTGATGGAATTGGTCATTTAACGTTTCAGTCCAAGACACTATTGAAATTTCAAGGGTCATAACTCAAAACTTTTACTGACCATTTCTACTCAGGCTGCTGCCTGATTGTTTGCTCAAGCATTTGCAGTTTTGTGTTTCTCTGAAATAAAACAGAAACCTTTCCTGGGTCAGTTATGTTTTTTTTAAATATATAGTCTTTTGGTATCTGAACAAGTAATGCGAATGAATATATTTTATACAATAAGATTTTTGCGCAAAAAATTCTCGTCAAATTTAAGTTTTCAACTTGAAAAATTAAAATTAACTTTTAAAATATAATTATATTACAGCATATGGAAGAGCAGGTGTGAAGATGAATTTTATCAACCAGATATTTGTTGGAGAATTGATCAGTACCATCATGTGTGAAGAGTGCATGCATGTGAGTAATTATTTAGTTCCATAGTTTCTGTTCTAAAATAATACTATTGTCAGCAGTAGGGCATAGGTAAATATAAAATATGGAAAGAAGAGAATTGTTTTGACAATTCTAAATTTTAAAAACTTGCATGGAAATTTTTCTTGGGTAAAAGTAAATACTTTCACACCATTTTGTTCTTCCCTTAAACATTTTCTGTGGTTCCTCCAAGAAAAGTGCAGAGAACAAAACAAAGGACTCTACATCACCTTTGTTGACCTCACCAAAGCCTTCGACACCGTGAGCAGGAAAGGGCTTTGGCAAATACTAGAGCGCATCGGATGTCCCCCAAAGTTCCTCAACATGATTATCCAACTGCACGAAAACCAACAAGGTCGGGTCAGATACAGCAATGAGCTCTCTGAACCCTTCTCCATTAACAATGGCGTGAAGCAAGGCTGTGTTCTCGCACCAACCCTCTTTTCAATCTTCTTCAGCATGATGCTGAACCAAGCCATGAAAGACCCCAACAATGAAGACGCTGTTTACATCCGGTACCGCACGGATGGCAGTCTCTTCAATCTGAGGCGCCTGCAAGCTCACACCAAGACACAAGAGAAACTTGTCCGTGAACTACTCTTTGCAGATGATGCCGCTTTAGTTGCCCATTCAGAGCCAGCTCTTCAGCGCTTGACGTCCTGCTTTGCGGAAACTGCCAAAATGTTTGGCCTGGAAGTCAGCCTGAAGAAAACTGAGGTCCTCCATCAGCCAGCTCCCCACCATGACTACCAGCCCCCCCACATCTCCATCGGGCACACAAAACTCAAAACGGTCAACCAGTTTACCTATCTCGGCTGCACCATTTCATCAGATGCAAGGATCGACAATGAGATAGACAACAGACTCGCCAAGGCAAATAGCGCCTTTGGAAGACTACACAATAGAGTCTGGAAAAACAACCAACTGAAAAACCTCACAAAGATAAGCGTATACAGAGCAGTTGTCATACCCACACTCCTGTTCGGCTCCGAATCATGGGTCCTCTACCGGCACCACCTACGGCTCCTAGAACGCTTCCACCAGCGTTGTCTCCGCTCCATCCTCAACATCCATTGGAGCGCTCACACCCCTAACGTCGAGGTACTCGAGATGGCAGAGGTCGACAGCATCGAGTCCACGCTGCTGAAGATCCAGCTGCGCTGGATGGGTCACGTCTCCAGAATGGAGGACCATCGCCTTCCCAAGATCGTATTATATGGCGAGCTCTCCACTGGCCACCGTGACAGAGGTGCACCAAAGAAAAGGTACAAGGACTGCCTAAAGAAATCTCTTGGTGCCTGCCACATTGACCACCGCCAGTGGGCTGATAACGCCTCAAACCGTGCATCTTGGCGCCTCACAGTTTGGCGGGCAGCAGCCTCCTTTGAAGAAGACCGCAGAGCCCACCTCACTGACAAAAGGCAAAGGAGGAAAAACCCAACACCCAACCCCAACCAACCAATTTTCCCTTGCAACCGCTGCAATCGTGTCTGCCTGTCCCGCATCGGACTGGTCAGCCACAAACGAGCCTGCAGCTGACGTGGACTTTTTTACCCCCTCCATAAATCTTCGTCCGCGAAGCCAAGCCAAAGAAAAGAAACATTTTCTGTAGTTTGGATGAAGAGCAATATTACTGTGAAAAGAGTTTGGTAGCAAATGGCCCAACAGGTCTAGAACAATATTGGCAAAATGGATTATAACTTACAACTATGAAGCATCTTCAACATAGTAAAATTATATCATGAAATTACCTATAATTATCAAATCAAGTAATTGTTGATGGTAGAAAGTATCATCGTAAGTAGTTAAACAGTTGGAAAACAGTAAGTTATCATAATCTCACCCCCTAACTGTAACAATATATATTAACCATATATAATTTTTTTCTTTAATGCCCTTTAATGTCATTTTAAATTATGACTGAACCATAAATCCTCTATAAACTGATAGCAAACACTAAATTATTAGACAGTAGGCACCATATTAGGGTTAGTCAGATGCCAAACTGTAAAATTCTTGGACTGAAACTAAATCTGCAAAAAACTCTTGATGTTTTTCTCAAAGAACAAGTGACATTTGGATTTAAATCCAGAACATACATTGCAATCTCTTCTCTTCATAATTGGGAGTGTAAAAATATCAACACATGCTACTTGTCCATCTTTTAAATATGTATCGAGTTGAGTCTATTATTTTTGGACAATTTGCTTTGACCTGTGATTCCCTGCTAGTGGAAGGCTTAGCAATTGTAAGTCATACAGAAGTGCTCTTACAAGCTTTTACATATTTAAGGCAGAACTGAACATCAACTGACTCTAAACTGGTCCAGGTAAAACAGACAGATTTGCAAAAAGAAATATTGGAAAAATATTGGATCTTAACCTATGGATTCACTGGATTCACAGAAGAGCTCAGCACCAGAGCACACAGTTTCACTCAGCTCCCAAAATGTTCAAGACTTCAGCATTTAAGAATTTTTATGGAAATTTCAGACCAATGACTTAAGTAATTTTTTACTTAAATATTAATGATTTGAATCTCCTGCCAACAGGTTCAATACCTAAACCCCCTTAAGTAAAACCCTAGGGCATTCTACTCTTCTGTGAAGGACCGAAGCTTGACTAGAATGAGATTGGTCCAATAGGCAAAAAAAATGGAGGAGGGAGGGGGGAATATGTCTGAAGACAGAAGAGGTAGGGGAGTTTCTAAATGAACACATTACTTCACTGTTCACCAGGGAGAAATACCTTGGTGAATGTGAAATCAATGAAGAACAAGCTAATGTGATAGAACAGGTTGAAATTAAAAAAGAGGAAGCGCTGGATCTTCTTAAAATATTCAGATTGTTAAGTCCCCAGGACTCTAGATTGCTACAGGAAGGGAGGGAAAAGATCGCTGGGGCATTAGCAATGATCTTTGCATGCTCCCTGGCGACAGAGGAGATACCAAAAGATCTGAGATGGAAAATATAGTCCTCTTGTTTAAGAAAGATAAGAGAGAGAGTCTGAGGGAGAATAGGCCAGTGAATCTTGCATCAGTGGTGGGCAAACCATTGGAGAGGATTCTTAGGTGTAGGATTTATGAGCATTTAGTAGGAGGATAATCTTCACAGCAATGGCATAGCTTTTGTACGAAGGTCATACTTCGCGAGCCTAATTGGGTGTTTCTAAGAGCTGACAAAAGACATTGGGTAGTGGATGTGGATTTTAGCAAGGCATTTGACAAGATTCTCCATGGTAGGCTCATTCACAATGTTATGAACCATAGTATCCATGGAACTTTGCTTAGATTCAGACTTGGCTTGTCTGCAGAAGGCAGAGGGGGTTTAGTAGATGAAAAATATTCTGCTTGGAGGTCAGTGATTAGTGGAGTTCTGTAGGGAACTTTTTAGGGATCCCCACTCTTGGTGATTTTTATAAATGAATTGGACAAAGATGTGGAGGGGTGTGTCAGTAACTTTGCAGATAACACAAAGATTGGAGGTGATCTGGATAGTGTAGAAGGTTGTCATAGGTTACAACAGGATATACATGGGATACAGGGTTGGTGAAGAAATTGCAGGTGGAGTTCAATGTGATAAGTGGGAACTTGAAGTCAGAGTACGTGACTAATGGCAGGACTCTTAGCAGTATGGAAAATTAGAGTGATCTTGCAGACTAAGTCCATAGATCTCTCAAGGTTGCCACAAAAGTTGAAAGGGTGGTTACAAAGGCGTAGCTTTCTTTAGTCGGGGAATTGAGTTCAAATGCCATGAAGTAATGTTGCAACTCTATAAAATTCTGGTTAGGCCATACTTGGAGTATTGCGTTCAGTTCTGGTTGCCTCATTACAGGAAAGATGTTGATTCTTTGGAGAGTGTGCAGGGGAGATTTACCAGGATGATACCTAGATTGAAGAACATGTCATATGAAACAAGGTTGACAGAGCTCTCCCTACCCCTTCCGCCTTTTCTCTTTGAAGAAAGATGAAGGATAAGAGTTGATAGAAGTCTTAAAAGGCATGGATAGGGTTGATAGCCAGCATCTTCTTGTGCAGAACAACAAGAGGATACCAGTTTGAAAGTGAGTGGAGGAAAGTTTAGGGGAGATGTCCAAGATCTGGCATCAGATGTTTTTTGCTGAGAGAGTGGTGAGTGCCTGGAATGCATTGCTAGAGGTGGTGCTGGAGGCTGGTATAATAGGGACATTTAAAAGACTCTTAGATTGGCACATGCATAGAAGAAAATTAGAAGGTTATAGGTATGAGGTAGGAAAGGATTAAATTGTTGCGGAGTGGGTTTACATAGGTCTGCACTATTTTGTGGGTTGAAGGTCCCATACTGTACTGTAATGTTCTGTGTTGAATCCCCTGCAGCAATCACCAGGTTAACTGACTGCCAAGTACGATCACCAGAATTGCTTTGCCACTGGTTGAACCACGGCCCCAGGCTTGCTGGCTGTAAACTTGCCAGCAGTTGAATGTTCACAAATATTCAACAGCCATTAATTAGACAATTTTAAAACTTACAGAAAAAGTAAGTGTGCATAATAACATCTAAAAACCAAGGCTCGTACCACCAGGTTCAAGAACAGCTACCTCCACCCTCCAACAACAAACTCAATCAGGGACTCATTTGAGGACTCAAACTTGTGCACTTTATTGATTTTTTTCATTTTCTCTGTATTCCACAGTTGGTTTGTTTACATTTGATATTTGTTCACAGTTTTTTTTTGTTTGCATGTAAACGTTGTAGACAGTTTATTTTTGCACTACCAATAAGTAGTCATTCTGCCTCGCCCACAAAAAAATAATCTCAGGGTGGTATGTGTTGTCATGTATGAACTCTGACAATAAATCGTAAATAGAAATATAAAAACACACAAAAACTTGAAAATACAGAAGCGATAAAATACAGTTAAATTAAATGACTTTTTGTTTACCCTTTTCCCTCAGAGCCATCCTTTTTTGTTTCTTCAGTATATTGATGTTGCTTACATTTGTAAAACAAAGCATGGTTAATGTACTGGTTTGCACAACACTAATGCAACACCACCAGTGACTCAAGTTCAAATCTGCTACTGTCTATAAGGAGCTTGTATGCTCTCCCCGTATCTGCACGGGTTTTCCCTGGATGCTCTGGTTTCCTCCCACATTCCAAAGACAGATGGGGTTAATAAGTTAATTGGTCAGGTGGCTTGGAAGGGCCTGTTACCATGTGGCATCTCTAATTTTTTTTTTTAAAAACTGCCTTTAACTCTGGCTAGTATTTGTATAGACTGTCCTCTGAGCTTCTTAGCTGTCCTCAGTCATTGCACTAAAGAAAAGTATATGATTGAAGCTGGGAAGAAAACTTGAAGTTTCTATTTCAGTGGCATGCACAATTTTTATTCTTAAAATAGGACTGATATAATGGCTGCAGCTTAATTTTAAATTTATCTAAACACTTTGTCATTTGAATAATAAGGTGATGTATATTATAAATATACATTTGGTCTGTTACCAAATATTTACAATCTTTTAATTAATTTAGATTTCAACTGTTAAAGAGCCGTTTATCGATCTTTCGCTCCCCATTGTTGAAGAAAGGGTAAGACAACGTTTTTTTAAAATCTTTTGTTTGCAAAATAAATGAACCATTAATCATCCGTAGGCTTTTCGTCTTTGAGTATTATTTGCAGATTTGCACAGTAGCTTCTAACTTTTGGCTTTAGCAGCCTTATCAGCCTTATATGCTGCTTATAGAATAAACCATTGTGTACTACGTAGTCTTCCAATGTAAATGGTGTGTTGTTTATGTATAAAGTATATGTTACCTCTTCTCCAGTAATACATTTTTAGTGCTGAACGATAATCTATTTTGCCTTTATTTTGGTGATACTGCTATTTAATGTACCATCTGTAACATCATAATTGGTCAGGGTTGTTGCATGTAGCACCAAATGAATGATACATGCTCATTATAATGATTTAATTTCCCTTCTTATGCTAAATTCATTTAGTAAGGCAGTTCTTCTTAACCCTTTGGACTCCATGTCCTGGTTTTCAGGGACTACCAACAAGTGCATATACTCTGTGACCCCATTTTCCGGAAATGGTTTTATACCCAATCGCCAACTGGTTAGGACTGACATTCGTACTGTAGCTTCCCCATGGACCCAGTTCAGCGTGCATATTAGGAAAGGTTAAAAATGGCCAGAATCCAAAGGGTTAAAATGCAGGCACCTTGTGCTGATGTTCACGCAACAGAATTGCTCCCTGATAACCTTGGGTGGATATAATCTGCTGAGGCTGTTCCCTACTTCCCTATTTTCTCCCTCTTTGATCAGCTCATTGTACTTTTGGTGACTTATACATCCTCCCCAATGTGCCACATTCCCATGGAAATACTGATAAATTGACTTGAATTGTTTATTGTCACCTGTACCAAGATAAAGTGAGAACTGTGTTCCATGTGGCATCCAGGCAATTTAATCAATCCTTGAGTACAACAGGTAATGCAAAAATGAAACAAAAGTGCAGTGTAGTGTTACAGAGAAAAAGTTCAGTTAAAGACAGTGCAAGGCAGCATCTTTTTTGTAATGAGAAGTCCATTCGGTTGTCTAATAACAGTAAAGAAGAACCTTGAATCTTGTGGTGCATATTTTAAAAGCTCGTATATCTTCTGACTACAGGAAAAGGCTGAAGAGAGTGTGACCAGAGTGGGATGGGTGTTTTAACATGTTGCCTATTTTACCGAGCCAGTGGAAAGTGAAGTCGGAGAGGATGTTGGTGAACCCATGTCAGAGCATAACTCATCAACAACTGGCATACCACTTCATGAGTTTTAGGAACTTTAAATTTCCAAAAAACATTAACCCTGATTCTATGAAAAAGCATCAAGTTAAATTCAACCAGCTGCTAACCTGCAAGTAGTTGATAGTCATTTTGCAAGTCCTTTTAAATATTAGGAGGGGGGAGTTGGGGGAGCTGGGTGGTGGGCAGACAGACAATGCTGCATACCCTCAGCAGGTCAGCTAATTCTGCTTCTAGACTCTTATGTACTTGCTATCAGATGCTGCAGTACAACTTCATTTACTCAGTAATTGTTGTCTGGCAGTTTTAGCAATGAGTTTTTCATAATGATAATGAATTTATTGTCGTACACATTGTACAAAGTACATATGTACAGAAATATTTGCTCGCTACAGCTGAACAGGTACTTTGTGGGGGGGGGGAGAGAAAAACAACTACATTCAAATACTAAATTGAATTAAAAGAGACAATAAATATAACATGTATTATAAATATTCAGTTATTCAAGTGCGAAGAAAGTGATTTATGAAATAATTTAGAGAGGATATACTTTTCCATTGTTTCTTTCTATAGATGCTATCTAATTTACTGTTTTCTAGCAGCCTCATTTTTTTTCAGATATGCGTATTGGCAACATTTTTAGATCTAAATAACTTAGGTTTTTTTTAAATTACAATTCAATATCGCAAAGTTAATGCAAGATATTTAACTAGAGTGGAAACAGGAAATGTTGGAAACACTAGGCAGGTCAGGCAGACAGATCTCTATACCTGACAAAGGGCCCAAGCCTGAAACATTGGTTACCCTTTGCTTCCTATGGATGTTGCTTGACCTGCTGAGTTTCTTGAGCACATTTGTGCATTGCGGACAGACCTTCTCTCAGTATTTCTGCGTTTTCTATATTCAGATCTCAAGCAATGCAGAAGCTTGAGTCTTTTTAGGAGACCCCATCAACATCGATGTAGAAGTAACTTTGGAATGGCTATTTTTGTGTAAAGGCACTTAGATCTGATTAATACCAATTCCTCCATAAATGAGCCAGGTAAAAGCCCTATTAATAGTTGGTTTCAAGTATAAGCTACTCTAACACAGAACACAGAAACAACTCGAAAAATGCAGATGTTGGAACCTTGAGTCGACAAAGAGTAAAGAGATGTGTGATGTGACTGGTTATAATTTATCTTCCTAAAGCAAAAGGATCTCCCAAAAATTTGACTTGTCACCAATTCTGTATAGGTTGGAAGGTACCTTGAATTCTTTCTGTTTAAATCTGGTATATTCTCAGCCTACGATTTGTTACATGCCATGCTAACATTTTTTAAATTTGTGTTTTTTAGCAGAGTTATGTGAACAAAGAAAGGATAAAAGGAATAAAGAAATCAACAGGTGACGAAGAGTGGAGGTGGCAAGCTTCTGCAGAACAAAGCAATGAGTACAATGAGGCAGAGAGTAACCGAACACGTGGTTGCTCCAATCTTGTAGAAAGCAATAGGTTAAGTCAGTCAGAAGGTAGTGATAAAGATGGGAATCAATCAGATAGAAGTAATGTGTCGGATAGAAGCAATGATGCAGACACTGAAGCTTCTGAGCCTGAGAATCTCCCAAAACCAGTAGAGCCCCTGAGTTGCAGCACTGATTCGAGCTCTGGTGTGACAACTGTCAACCATAAACTGTTGAACAGTAATTTAATTCAATTCAAACACACAGACTTTAATGATTCTATTTCCATTGGGATAGGAAAACTCAACCTTGGTAGTATGAAAAAGGAAAATCTAATTATTGATTCTGTTTATGAGGAACAGCCTGACAGCATTTCATTCAGCATTCAAGACACGAAAGAAAAATCTCTCATTTCAGCTTTTCAAACACTGTCCCGGAGCTATAGAGCCAGACCCAAGGAATGTTCTCTCCAGTCTTGTCTTGCCCAGTTCACAGCCATAGATCTTCTCATGGGTAACAACAAACTGTTGTGTGAAAAATGTACCGAGAGAAAACAAAAACAGCACAAGAAGGCACAATCAGCAGGTGTGTAGTGGGTAATGCTGAAAAATTCCATGTTATTTGTAGATGTCAATTGATGAATGAATGTTGTACTCTATTTACCATGAATTGTTGGCTCATGTTCATATACAATGATGCAAACTTGCTAGTTCAATCATATTTTCTAAATATTTCTCTTTTGAGGATCATACTTCTCATCCCATGTTATAGGGGGATATAAAATTATGAGAGGCATAGATAGAGTGGAGATTCACCCCCATTTTCCCAGAACAGCAATGGCCAAGGACAGAAAACATCCATTTAAGATGAGGAAAATGTAGGAGAGACATCAAAGGTAGTTTTTTTTTTTTTTTTTTTTTTTTTTTTTTTTTTTTTTTTTTTAATTACACACAGAGAATGATGGGTGCCTGGAATGCATTGTCAGGGATGATGATGGAGGCTGATACAATAGGGACATTTAAAACATTCTTAAATAGGCACAACGTTGTAAGAAAAATGGAGGTATGAGCTGTGATGGAGGGATGGGTTAGATTGATGTGAGTAGTGGGCAGATGACATGTACTATGCTGTATCGTATTTGTATTAACATTTGTTTTTATTTCAATTACCCTTTCTTTTAATAGAAAAAAAATCAGAACATGTATATACAAATGCTCGGAAACAAATGTTGATCTCGGCTGTCCCACCTATCTTAAATCTTCACCTTAAAAGGTTCCACCAGGTAATTATAGGTAGATGTTATCCGAAGTTTATTTTTATTATTTTCACATTAAATAATTTTTAGTCAACCTTTAATGAAAGAAGTCTGGTTTTAGATCAAAATTTCTCAGACATGGAAGGCTGGGCCCTCGGGGCCTGGTCCACAGGCGACGGAGGAGCTGCCTCTGTTCGCAGGTGAAAATATTGGAAATATTTTTTTTAAATTTCTCAGACATCTCTGTATGTTACTATAGTAAAACTAAACCAAATATTTGTTCATAAATTAGGAGAGATCTGAATATCTTGTGTTATTTTTAATTATTTCAATATATTTCTGACATTACATTTTTATTCAAAGCAATAAAATATAGTGCAGCTATTATAGATTGATGGATTAAAATTAAATTAATTCAACCAACCAAAAAAATCAAATTTTATAGCATGAAAGAAAGCAATTGAATCTATCACTACCATCTATGTTATAACAATGCATTTAATCCTATTCCCCTCTCTTTTGTTCCCCTGAAATAATTATTTTCAAAAAATTGCATCTGCTTGTATGATTCTGCTTCTAATGCTGGTACCTGTATAGTATTCCAAAAACTGTTGTTCTTCTGTTTGAATCTACTTATTCCAAGTCATTCCTTTTTCTCCTATTGATCAATCTATAGTCATTTAAATCTGAGACTTGCACTTAGCATCATTCATCTTTTACCCCTTTCGCTCCATGCCCTACGTTGATCCTCTTTTTAAACAGTTTTATTCTCAATTTATACTTCGACATTTTTGTTTTCAAATCTGACTTTTCCTCTTTTACATTATCTTCTCCAGCCATACCACTGTCCTAAGTTATCAACTGTAGGTGTGGTGTTTGAATAAACTGGATTTTAACAATGCTCAAATGACCTTAAGACTCTGGAATTATCTTCCTAATCGAGCATTTTTTCCATGTGTCTTTAAAACCTAATGATTTACCTTTTTTTTTTGGTCATCCATTGATATAAACATATCCTAATAACAGACCTTGGGACATTTTCCTGCATTCATAGTGCTTTATAAATTCAAACTCTTACAGAAAACAAATCTTTTAGTTTTGGTGATCATCTTAAATTGCCATCAATTTCATCTTGATTACTTGACAAGACTTTATTTTCTATTTTCCTTCATGAAAACCTCATAACACACTTGTTTGACATCTTAGCATGTTCTTACAAATATTAATTTATCTCCTTTCTAAAACTTATTTGTCTGTTTGTGAGTAGCATATTCACTTTCTTCATGCAATGGGTAGCCTTCATCATGTAAACTCTTTAAAACTGTACCCTCTATTCTGTTCATAGCATTCATTTTAGATTCTTTTGTACCATATTCTCATTATTTGTAAAAGCTCAGATTTAATTTAGAATCCAAGACTTATAACCTTTAAATAATTTGTTTTCAATAAGAAAGCAGTTTTTAAAACGTTTCACATCATAGTTGTCTACAGACAGAAATGTAAAATGAAGATTCAGTTACTTTCAAAAGATTTATGTTCCTTGCCAGGCAGGTTTGAGTTTGCGGAAAGTTAATAAACATGTGGATTTCCCTCTAGTGCTGGATATGGCACCATTCTGTTCTTCCAACTGCAAGGTATGTTCTATGCACAGCAAGTACTTAAGAATGTATTTTTACAAATCATTTTAAAATTGTTCAATATGTTATTTCTTAATGCCATCAAAAAAGTTCAGTACAAATATAAAACTATTTGGATTGATTAATCAAGCGAGACTAAACTCGCTGATTCTACTTTGTTGGGGTTAGAAAAATAACAATGTGATCTTATTGAAACGTAGAAGATCTATGGGGGCATGACAGAGTGAATTTTGATCAAAAGTATATCCAAAGAATTTATAATGCGAAATCTGAAACAAAAGTAAAAATTGCTGGAAAACTCATCAAGTCAGGCAGGATCTGTGGAAAGAGAGTGCTTCAAATGAGCAAATCTTCAGAAGTGGGAAAGACAGGAATGCATTCATTTTCAGTAAGAAAGAAAATGGGGGACTCGTACAGAACAAAGGGAGGGTTTGTGATTGAAAGAATTGAAATAGATTATGGAGACAGTTATCAACACATTCTAATGAATTATTAATGGTAAGGTGTTGAGACATGTCCAGCTGGCTTAAACTATGTTTGTAGGATAAGAAAAAAATTGAGAGTGGATGTAACTGGAAAAACCTAAGCAGAGTAGATGTTCAGATGTTTTCATTGGTAGAAGAGTCTCAAATGAGGGATGTAGCTTCAAGATAATTTAAAATTGAAGTGCTGTACATAAAAATTTTCTTTTCACAGAGGGTAGTGAATCTTTGATGTTCTTTATCCCAGAGCTGGAGGGAATGAATTATTAGAAGTAATTAACATGGAAGTAGATAATTATTTTTAAAAATTGGAGTATTTAGGGTGATGGGGCTCTGGCATAGAGGAAGAGTTAAGACTGGGGGTAGATTCACTATGATTGTATTGAATGGCATGGCAGGGTAGAGGGAACTTCAGTTTCTACTTTCCTGTGTAATTAGATTAAATGCACTCTGTCGGATAAACATTTTTTTTCGAGAACTGGTCATTTTTAATAACAGCCCAGTAGCAACAGCAAATCATTTATATCAATGTTTAAGCAACAACAAACAACAAGGGATGGCTTTTTAAGCAGTAAAATAATGTTTCCTTCTTACCAAAAAAATGCTGGCCCCTGCTGGTCCCCGACACGTTCCCACTGCCGCTGCTGATCACCGAGACCTTCCAACCACTGCCACCAATCCCCGACACTTTTCCGCCACTGCCTCCGATCACAGAGACCTCCTAACCACTGCCACTGATCCCTGACAAGTCCCCACCACTACCACTGATCCCCAGGGAAGCTTCCCACGCCGGTGGAATACTCATTGGCAAGTCAGCGGCCTCCTGTCTCCCCAGTCACTGAAGCTCCTGATGCCCGTCCCAATTCAAATCCTCCCATAAGCCAGGGAGTCTGGAGTGCACATGTGGTAGTAGGCCGAGGAGAGGTTTCAGAGTCAGCGTTGGGAGCTCTGGGGTGGTGAGGAGGGAGGGATGGAAGGGGATCGAAGAGGAAGGAAGAGGAAGGAAGGGAAGAGGAGGGAGGGGAGGGGAGGGAACAACACTGACCCATTCCTGCCTGGGAGGCTGCTCTCCTTGATGATGCTGATGAGGGATTCTTTCAACTCTTTGCGGCTTGGAGACGGTGGCATGCAGTTTGAGAGGGAGATTTGAAGAGAAAAGTCAATAGGGAAAGGTGAAGAAGAAATGGAAAGAGAGAGGGGAGGGAGTTACCTGAAATGAAGACAATCATCATTCTAATTTCATGTAGAGTGAATTTTTCTTTCAATCTGTGAGGTCAGTTTGGTTCCAAAAAAATTTCAGATAAATGATGATTTCCAATTGCTTCAGATATCCTCATTTATCTGAATTTTTTTAAAAATTGACAAGAACACAATGATCTAAGGGCACAAGAATATAATAGCAGTTCAAGAAAAAGAAGTGAGTGTAGGCCATTTGGCACCTCATCCCTACTCCACAGTTTCTTGAGCAATCAAAATCAACTGATCTATCCTTAATGTACTGAATACCTCAGTCTTTTCTGCTCTCTTGGGTGAAAAATTTCAAAGGTTGACCATGCTCAAGAAAATCTTTTCTCAAGTGGATGGCTGATGCATTATTTTGAGATCATACCAATATCTACCCTGTGAAGATTCATAAGAATTTGTATGTTTCAATGAGATCTTCTCTCATTCTTCTTTATTCCCAGTAGTGCAGGGCTAGTTTGTGTAATTTATCCTTGCATGACAATCTCACCTCTTCATGCCCATTCCCCAGCAACCCCGCCCCAACTAGGAATTATCAAGTGAACCTTTACTGCATTCCCCCAAAAACAAATCTATCACTTCTCCACAGATCTGATTGCTGCTCTGGTACTCTAATCCAGATACAATAACAACTAACAATTCCTTGTTCCTTCCTAATTGTTTGCCCTACCTACATCTTAACTTGCAATGGTTCATGTACAAGGACACCTAATTTCTCTGTGAATTTCCAATCTCTCAGCATTTAAGAAATGCTCTACTTTTCAGTTTTCTTCTACTAAAGTTATTTTCCAACAAGAGTCAAAAACCATCATAGCAGCTAAACAAATAAAATGTAGCTATAATAAATTTGGAATAAAGTGCTGCCATCAGTAATGCAACCATGTGAACATGAACCACCGACTTACTAAAATTTCAATTCATTCACTAAAGTAATCAATTGTCATTGCCTGTTCAGGCCTTTATGTGATTCAAGACCTACAATAAGGTGATTCATTCTTAATTGTCTTCTGAAATAGCTTGGTTGAGGGGAGATTTGATAGAGGTTTCAGTTAGCTTTCAGTTATACCAAATCTTTACAGAAGGCATTAGTCAAATTAATCATGATGTTGACTTGGCCAAACACCAATTTAGACTGTAGCTTAGACATAGGAGTGGTGCATTTAGCATCACGGTTCACACAATGGTGTTATAATGCCAGCACTGTCTGTCAGGAGTTTGTAAGTTCTCCCCGTGTCTGCTTGGGTTTCCTCCGGTTTCTTCCCACCTTCAAAATGTACTGGATTGTAGGTCAATTGGGTTTAATTGGCACAGGCTTGTGGACAAAAGGGCCTGTTACTGTGCTGTATCTCTAAATTTAAATTTATTGTACATTTTACTTCAGTCAACTGAAGGGTATGACATACAGAGAGTCATAGATTAATACACCAAGGAACAGGCCCTTAGCCCAACAGTTGGCTTTCTGGGCAAGTTTCATATGCCTCCATTTGGCCTATATCCTTCTAAGCCCTTCCTATCCATCTCTTTTGAACATTTCTACTGTTACCTCCAAATACACAGTGGAAAAAAATGTCCCTCTGGTCCCTCTTAAATCTCTTCCCTCTCACCTTAAACCTATGGCCTATAGTTCTAGAATTCTCTTATATATCCTGATTAATTCTGGAAAGCTCATCATGTTAATATCTGAGGATGAATGAAAATTGAGATAGGTGACCCACCGGCGGGACATATCCACCAAATGTGTTCCACAGTGATATGCACTCAGTGTGAAGTAAACTTGATATTGTTTCTGGCATCAAGATAAATGTGGATAAGAAAATATCTTAGTTAATGTCTCTTAGCCAATTGGATCCATAATAAACACTTCTTTGAGAAGTACTAATTGATTGGGATCATTGAAGTGGGACATGGTGCAGACAATGTGCTTTTTTTGTTATTTTTTATTCCTCCTTGCCTTTTGTTACTTGGGCACCTTGGTTGGTTTTTCGTAGGCTTTTTCCAAGGTGTTTTTGTTTTATTATTTCTGTATAGATTCTATGTACAAAAACAAAGGCGAGAAATCAGACTGCTCAAACTACAGGGGAATCACGTTGCTCTCCATTGCAGGCAAAATCTTCGCTAGGATTCTACTAAATAGAATAATACCTAGTGTCGCCGAGAATATTCTCCCAGAATCACAGTGCGGCTTTCGCGCAAACAGAGGAACTACTGACATGGTCTTTGCCCTCAGACAGCTCCAAGAAAAGTGCAGAGAACAAAACAAAGGACTCTACATCACCTTTGTTGACCTCACCAAAGCCTTCGACACCGTGAGCAGGAAAGGGCTTTGGCAAATACTAGAGCGCATCGGATGTCACCCAAAGTTCCTCAACATGATTATCCAACTGCACGAAAACCAACAAGGTCGGGTCAGATACAGCAATGAGCTCTCTGAACCCTTCTCCATTAACAATGGCGTGAAGCAAGGCTGTGTTCTCGCACCAACCCTCTTTTCAATCTTCTTCAGCATGATGCTGAACCAAGCCATGAAAGACCCCAACAATGAAGACGCTGTTTACATCTGGTACCGCACGGATGGCAGTCTCTTCAATCTGAGGCGCCTGCAAGCTCACACCAAGACACAAGAGAAACTTGTCCGTGAACTACTCTTTGCAGACGATGCCGCTTTAGTTGGCCATTCAGAGCCAGCTCTTCAGCGCTTGACGTCCTGCTTTGCGGAAACTGCCAAAATGTTTGGCCTGGAAGTCAACCTGAAGGAAACTGAGGTCCTCCATCAGCCAGCTCCCCACCATGACTACCAGCCCCCCCACATCTCCATCGGGCACACAAAACTCAAAACGGTCAACCAGTTTACCTATCTCGGCTGCACCATTTCATCAGATGCAAGGATCGACAATGAGATAGACAACAGACTCGCCAAGGCAAATAGTGCCTTTGGAAGACTACACAAAAGAGTCTGGAAAAACAACCAACTGAAAAACCTCACAAAGATAAGCGTATACAGAGCCGTTGTCATACCCACACTCCTGTTCGGCTCCGAATCATGGGTCCTCTACTAGCACCACCTACGGCTCCTAGAACGCTTCCACCAGCGTTGTCTCCGCTCCATCCTCAACATCCATTGGAGCGCTTTCATCCCTAACGTCGAAGTACTCGAGATGGCAGAGGTCGACAGCATCGAGTCCACGCTGCTGAAGATCCAGCTGCGCTGGGTGGGTCACGTCTCCAGAATGGAGGACCATCGCCTTCCCAAGATCGTGTTATATGGCGAGCTCTCCACTGGCCACCGTGACAGAGGTGCACCAAAGAAGAGGTACAAGGACTGCCTAAAGAAATCTCTTGGTGCCTGCCACATTGACCACCGCCAGTGGGCTGATAATGCCTCAAACCGTGCATCTTGGCGCCTCACAGTTTGGCGGGCAGCAACCTCCTTTGAAGAAGACCGCAGAGCCCACCTCACTGACAAAAGGCAAAGGAGGAAAAACCCAACACCCAACCCCAACCAACCAATTTTCCCCTGCAACCGCGTCTGCCTGTCCCGCATCGGACTTGTCAGCCACAAACGAGCCTGCAGCTGACGTGAACTTTTTACCCCCTCCATAAATCTTCGTCCGCGAAGCCAAGCCAAAGGAAGAAAGATTCTATGACTTTATTTTCAATTGTATTGAGATGGAGGGGGTGGGGGGGGGGGAATTAAAACAGACTCTGAATGTCATTTTAGTGTTGAAATTCTTTAAATTTATACGAGTCTTTGAAAATCAAAAATCAAATATTTTTAAAAGTACTAATAACAGGAAAGATAACGAATGTGCTCTCTGTATAGAATATCTCAACCTCTTAGCAAAAGTCGAAAAGTAGATTCACCACTTATTGAGCTTGCCACTTCTTTAATAATGCCCATGTGGCAGACTGAGATCAAAGCTGAGGTAAAACTTACTTGATTATTAACAATTTTAGAAGTCTTAGGAGCCTCTGTTCACCATAGGTTGGAATGACCTTTTATGAAATGAAGTACTGTTTCCATACTACTTTGCTAAATCAGAATAAATTGTGGTAATAACCATCAATTACTCTGCAATCATGAATTTATCAATCCTTTTATATTATCTTTTTTTTTCCTCTCTCATGGTGCTTGTGGTCATTTAATTTTTACAATTATTTTTGGTGTATATTGCATACCTGTGTGGCTGCAGAAAGTAAGAATTTCAATGCCTCGCTACGTTGTATTTATATGTACTACTTTGAAGAAAATAATAAATAACAGACTCAACTAGAGATAATGTTTAGGATTCCAGATGATGCTGCAGAAAAAAGTAAATTAACAAATTTTATATTGAAACCACTCTCATGGGAAGGTTACCAGATATTGGGGGTTATGGAAGTTTGGACCAACTGTTCATGGGGAACTAGTCCTTTTGAATGCTGAAACAACAATAGAAAATCAAAAAAAAGAGTTTAAAGGTTTATTTTTACCCTAAGGTGAAGAATGTTATTCTTAGTTTATATAAAACCATATAACAATTACAGAACGGAAACAAGCCATCTCGACCCCTCTAGTCCTCATCAACTCAAGCGAACTCCTCTAGTCCCACCCACTGGCTCCCCGTCCATAACCCTCCAATCCCCTCACATCCATATACTCATCCAACCTTCTCTTAAATGGCAAAATTGACCCTGCTGCAATCACCTGTTCTGGAAGGTCGTTCTACTCAGCCACCATTCTCTGAGTGAAGAAGCTTCCTCTCATGTTACTTCTGAACTTTTGCCCACAACCCTTAACTTATGTCCCCTCATTCCAATCTCACCAACCCTCAAGGGGAAGAGCCTATTCACATCTTCTCTGTCTATCCCCCTCATAATTTTAAATACCTCTATCAAATCTCCCCTCAACCTTCTACCCTCCAATGAAAACCCAGCCTACTCAATCTTTCTTTGTAGTCTAGATACTGCAATCCAAGCAACATTTTAGTAAATCTTCTCTGCACCCTCTCTACCTTATTGATATCCTTCCTACTATTTGGGGACCAGAACAGCACATAGTATTCCAAATTTGGCATCATCAAGGCCTTAAACAGTCTCAACATCACCTCCCAGCTCCTATATTCTATGCTTTGATTTATAAAGACCAGCATACCAAAAGCCTTCTTTACCACCCCACCTACATGAAAATCCACTTTCAAAGAACGATGAACCGTTATTCCAAGATCTCTCTGTTCCTTTACATTCCTCAATGCTCTCCCCTTCATGGCATATGTCCTGTTTTGATTATTCTTCCCAAAATGATGCACCTCACACTAATCGATATTAAACTCCATCTGCCATCTTTCAGCCACTCTTCTAAGAAGTCCAAATCTTTCTGCAGTCCCCGAAAACCATCGGCGCTATGCACAACTCCCTCTATTTTTGTATTGTTCACATATTTATTAACCAGATTCACCACTCCATCATCCAAATCATTAATGTAAATGATGAATAACAAGGGACCCAACACCGAGCCCTGAGGCACACCACTCATCACTGGCCTCCATCCTGATAGACATTTATCCACCAGGACTCTCTGGCATCTATCTTTTAGCAACCATTGAACCCATCTGACTATCTCAACATTAATACCTAGCGCCTGAACCTTCCTTACCAATCTTCCATGTGGAACCTTATTGAAGACTATTTTGTTTCTACGATTAGAATCTTTTGAAGGTGATGCAGAATCTGATGAGGTTCTAACACAGTTTTGGAACGGAGATCAAGAATTGGGGTTTTGGGTCTGGAAATAGGAACAAGCACATTTCTCAGTATTGTTTAAGATGAGTTTGCCTAAAATTTGGTCAGGACAATGGTTAAAAGAAAAATTGGAAGGGATATAAAAGGAAACAAGTTCCATGAAAAGATTGTCTATGACAGTTCTGTTTTTGTACCTGGGGAAGAAACATTCTCATGATTAGGTGTTATATGTTCTGATTAGTTTTTGTCACACGAATATATAAAATTGTTCATATTTTATTGATAATCGCACTGTCATGAAAATATATTTGTGAAAGTCTGACTTACATTTGTACACCTATCAATTTAGAATGTTGGAGATGAAAACAAAGTGCTCTATGGACTTTATGGAATAGTGGAACACTGTGGCTCCATGCGTGGTGGCCACTATGCAGCTTATGTGCAAGTCAGAACTGCCAACAAAAAAATGTCTGAATATACCCCAGTAAGCAAGCATATTCCAGGTAAAATTATAGAATGATGGCCAGATTGTATTAAATATTTTCATTCCACTTGTCATTGTTTTTTTTTAAATTTATTACATGGTGAATAAGGAACAGAATGTTATTTACTAATTTGCTCACAAATTACAGCCTATGTTGCTAATATTTAATAACAAAATTAGAATTACACCAAAATAAAACACAAGTATCCCTTGATTTACAAATATTCAATTTATGAGTTTTCATTCCAATGCAATTGACTCTCTAGGACTGTGTCCTCAACTTCTGAAGTTTATTTTACTATAATGAACATTAAATTGTTTATTATTGTTACAGTAGAAAAAACTTTGTTTGATGTAATGATTAAAATATAAGCAAGATTTTTAATGACAAAATTTGACTAAAACATGAGAGGAGAATGGTGTATGGCATTTTTTGGAAATGGTTGTCCTCTATCTTGAGGGAAGAAAAAATTGCTCCAGGCTTCAAGGCTGCCAAGATCATTACTGTTTACCTTAGAGGCAATCCCAAGGGAGGCTGAGATTACCCCTCTCTTTATATTATCACTCAAAAAAGCCAGGGCTCTCAAGGGATAGTTAAAGGACACTCTTCCAGAGGTGTGGTCGTCTAACAAAAAAAGCCTAAATGTCACTGCTCTTCCAAGATCTATACTCTCATTAAATGATATTCTGCAAGAAGTAACCCAGATATCAGATCTTGCTCATTGTCACAATGACTCTGTTCAACAATGAGAATAAGGCTGCCAACATCCAGACTATATTTTTTATTCTCTAATACCACCAAAAAACATTTCCACCACATAGAACCCATTGAGTTCTAACGTTACATACAGTTTTCACATTATCTGTTCCCTCCTCCACTTCTCTATCTGCCATAGCACTCTGTTTCCCCTCGCCCTGCAAATCTAGTTTAAACCCCACCCTGAGAGGATATTAGTTCCCCCTCCAGTTCAGATGCAAACCATCCTGTCAGAACAGATCTCACATTTCGTGGAAGAGAGCCCAAGGATCAAAAACCTGAAGCCCTCCTTCCTGCACGATGTCTTTAGCCACATGTTAACTTGCATTATCCCACTATTTCTAACCTCATTGGCATGTGGCACAGTCAGTATTCCTGATATCGCAACCCTGGAGGTCCTGTCCTTCACCTAGCACCTAACTCCCTCAACTCTCCTTGCTGGACCTCCTCATCTTTCCTTCCCATGTCATTGATCCTAATATGGATCACGATATTTAGCTACTCAATCTCCCTCCTAAGAATACCGTGAACATGATCTGAAATATCACGTACTATTCCTTCCACAGAACCTCTTATCAGCCCCCCTAACTATGGAATCCCCTATCACTACAGCTCATTTAATTTGCTCCCTTCCCTTCTTAGCTACAGGATCAGACTCTGTTAGAGACTTGTCCCTTGTAGGTTCCCCCCCCCCCACCCCCACCCCTACCCCCACCCAACAGTATCCAAAATGGTATACTTGTTATGGAGGGTAACGGCCACAAGGGTGCCCTGCATGACCTGTCTGTTTCCTTTCCTCCTGACTCTCACTCATCTACCCTCTTCTTGCCTCCTAAGTGTAACTCTGTTACTCTTGTCTATCACCCCCTCTGCCTCCCAAATGATTCGGACTTCATCCAACTCCAACTCCAATTCCTTAACTCGATTTGTCAGGAGCTGCATCAGGATGCACCTCACAGATACTGGCTTCCCTGACAACCCACATTCTGCAAGAGGAGCATTTTGCTGCCTTGGCTGCCATCCCCACTGCCTCTAACTAGAGGGAAAAGAAAAAAAAATGAAACCTGCCCTTACCTGCGCCTACCTGCTGAATCCTTTTTGTTCCTCGATAGGGTGACCCTGTCTTATTTCAAATCCTGCACCACCACCTCAGCCTCTCCTCGCTGAAGCTCCTTGAGTCAAAGCCTTTCCACACTGATTCAGTCCACTCCAACTGCTACACAGTTCCTCACTTTTATAGTGATACTCAGGCCACCTGACCTCGATTGCCCAATCAGCTGCTCTGTGCTGAGTCTCTCCTTTTAAACCCTTTGTTTCCAACTGTTGAACTCAGTTTCACTCATGTGCTTATCTGCCCCTAATGTTTCAGCCTCCACCACCACCCTTGGCATGGCATTCCATGCACCTACAACTCTGTCTACAAAACTTCCTTCCCTTAACTTTGTACAAATGTCTTCTGGTGTTTTCTGATCCTGCCCTGGTAAACAGGTATTGGCTGACCACCTCTTAGAATCTTGTAGACCCCAATGAATTCTTCTCTCATTTTTCTTCATTCCAAAGAGAAAAGTCCCAGCTCTGCTAATCTGTTTCAGGTCATGACCTCTTGTTAATATTGGCTATCTTCCCTTCACACTCTCAGGATCACAACCTGAAGTTTCAGCTTTTCCTTTGAGATCTGCATGTTGAAGAATTACATGATCAGGAGCTCATCAATTTGTTCAACTTGAAAAGAGATCATAAAAGGAGCACTGCTACATACACCATCAAAAGACTTTTGAAGGCCTTCTGCCATGCTGAGAAAGCAATAAACATTTTCAGTGTGGAGATGAGTATTAGATGTGGCCATTTAATAGAAAATGTTGTCGTTTGCAATAAGAACTTTATTAGAAGAGAAAAGCTGTCCTCCTCCTGCATTTCTGTGTGTTTTTAACTACAATCACAGTCTTGGAAGAACCCCACCATGTGTTCAACTAGCTCCATCTGGCCTGGATTCATCAGTGACAACATCCAAACATAACTCTGGGTCACTCCTTCCCTCACTGCCATTACAGAATCAGAGCAGGAGTTGAGTATTTGGCCCCTCAAATCTGCCTTGCTATTTAAATGATGATAGATGATCTGATTGCTGCATTAACTCTGCATTCTCACCTTCCCAATGGTAAGCTTTCTCTCTCATGCTTGTCAAGAATCTGCTTCCATAGGCCTTTTAAGGAAACAAGTTTCATGACTGTGAAGGGGGTGGGAAATCACAATCTCTGCCTCAACTGAATGAGCCTTTTCCTTGACTGTGACTCTTCGTTCTAGATCAGCGATTTTCAACTTTGTTTTGGCTCTGGCCCCTTTAGGCCTTTACTCAACGTATATGAGTCCCCTTCCTTGTGAAGCTGTCATGTTTTGGTTTCTTCTGCGCTACTCTCCAACTGACTAAATAAAAAAACACACAAAAAAAAGTTTTCCTGTCTCGAACAAACCCTTTCTCTTAGGTCTTAATGAATATTATATGTTTAAAAGTATTGGAAACTCCTGTTGTGGTTTCTTGTCCCTCTTTTTCTTCTTTTAGTTTGTAGGAGGTGGGGGGAGGAGGTGGTGGGGATTTATCAGAGCTTTTTCTTTCTTTTATTTTTTTAACTTTTTTTCTTTTTTATAAAAAGTTTGGATTAAGCTTGAAATATTGTGATATGTTTGCTTGTGGTTTTATTTTAAATTAAATATATTTTTTTAAATAGATATACTGCGTGAGGTGAAAAGAAAACTAGGCATTTTCTTAAATGTGCTGTAGCCCCAGGACTCTTCAAGGTTTATTTATTATCATGAACACAAAATAGATATAATTTGTTTTACTTTGTTTGCCCTGTAAGAATCATCTACCCTCTTCTTGTGGCTATTAGAGAATAAAAAATATAGTCTGGATGTTGGCAGCCTTATTCTCATTGTTGAACAGAGTCATTGTGACAATGAGCAAGATCTGATATCTGGGTTACTTCTTGCACACAAAGTGGTTCTTGTCCAACCCCTCCATTAAGTCAAGAAAGAGAAGCAAGAGAGACATCGAGTGGCCATGGACCCCACCTCCTCCTCTGATGCAGTTGCTTTCTGAAGTCCCTAACCTCCATAGCCGCACAGCTTCAGCCCACATCCATGCTGCTAAATATTTCCCATCCACATATCAGTCTGTCTTTTAAATGCTGTAATTGTATCGGCCTCACAAGCTTCCTCTGGCAGCTTGTTTCATGTACTGTGGTGCAACCACTGTATGTATGTATGTATCATATGAGCTGGCCTGCCCCCCGCATCTGTGACTCCTCCCTCCCGGAAATCCCAATAAAGGCTGTTACGCCCAAACTCTTCCCTCAGTACCTGCCTTGGAATCGGGCCAGCAACATGTGAAATGTGTTGATGTCTTAAGGTGATTAAAGCCTATTAATCAGTAATCAACACAGTCTAATGTGGTTGATCTATAGTGCTACATCTACATATAACCTTCTGTCTAGAAAAGTTGTCCCTGAGGTCCCTTTTAAATGTTTCCCCTATCGCTACAAATGTATGCCCTCTAGTTCTGGACTCCTCTACCCTGGAAAATTGATAATAACCATCCAGCTTAACTATGTACCTCATGATTTTATAGATGTCTATGAAGTCACACCTTGGCTGCCTCTGCTTCAGGGAAAATTCTCCCAGGCCATCCATTCTCTCTTTATATCTCAAGCTCTTCAGTCTTGGCACCAAATTTGTGAATCTTTTCTGCACACTTTCCAGCATGCCAAAAAAATTGTCAAGTGGTGAAACCTATTCATGGACCATAACCTTTCATAAATTGAGCAATATCTTTTGAGCATGTTTACAATGCTTTCCAGCAGAGGAAAATCCCAACTTCTGATGATATTTTATAAATATATTTGACCTTTGGGAAAATAAATTAAATCCCAAAGTGTTTTTCAATTATTCCTTCATCTGGTTGTGGAGAGCCATTGAAAGCAAAGTAACCAAATATAAACAGAGAATAATGTTCCCATTAAACCATGAGATCCAACTTTAAATTTATTCTTCACTTCTTGGCTTGGTGTAATGAATGAAAGGGTAGTAGTAGATGGGATGTTCATTAGATTGGAGGGCTGTGACCAGAGATGTGCTGCAGGGATCAGTGCTGGATTTTAGATTTGATTGGAGGGCTGTGACCAGAGATGTGCAGCAGGGATCAGTGCTGGATTTTCTGTGGCTTGTCATATATATTAAAGATTTGTTTGAGATTGTAGGTAGCATGATTAAGATGACCCAGATAAGTGGTGCGGTGGACTGTGAAAAATGTTGCCTATGGTTACAACAGAATAAGAGATCGACTGGGAAAGTGGGTAAAGGAACAGCATGTGGAATTCAACTCAGACAAGTGTGAAGTGATGGATTTTGGGATGCATGGTGAGTATAGCGTTTAGCACGACACTATTACAGCGGCAACGACCCAGGTTCGAATCTAGCATTATCTTTAAGGAATTTGTGCTTCTCCCCATGACCGGTGAGGCTTTTCTCCAGTTGCTACAATTTCCTCCCACTCTACAAAATGTATGAGTTGGTCAGTTAATTGGGTATATAGGTTTCATTGGCCCAGAGGGGCCTTATGCCATACTGTACCATTTTGGTTAATTTGGCCTTTAACCAGGGCAGAATATACATAGTGAATGAGAGAGCCCAGTGGAATTTTATACAACTGAGAGACCGAGAGGTACAAGTATATAATTCTCTTAAAGTGAGACACAAGTAAATAGGATGGGATGGAACTGTTTTCCCTTGAGTGATGAGCATAGATCAGGTGGGTGGTCAGTCTTTTTCTTGGTGTAGGAGAGTCTGAAACTAGAGAACATATGTTTAAAATGAGACGGGAAAGATTTAAAAGGGACCTGAGGGCAGCTTTTTCAGATAGGCGATGGGTATGTGCAACATGCTGCCAGAAGCAGTGACAGGCATGGGTGCAATTGTCAACTTTAAAAGTCATTTGGACAGATTCATGGATAGGAAAAGTTTTCGAGGGATAAAAGCCAAAAACTGGCAAATGAGATGGGCTCAGGAAAGCCTCTTTATCTGTGTGGATGAGTGGAACTGGGTTTTTTTCTATGCTGTGTAATTTATGTAATTTATTACTGTTATTCTCAAATTTTAAGAACCCCAATTTGCAATATGTTGAAAGAAAATGGTTCTGATTGTTCTTTCATCCTGCTATAAAAATGCAGTATGATTTTGCATTTGCATTTCATGGTGATCCTTGTTTTTCAGGTTTCCGAGAAGTTGGAGCACCACGTGGCCAATGGGTTTATGTCAGTGACACCCATGCACAGACAGTTCCTGAAGCTAGAGTACTTAATGCTCAGGCCTACTTACTGTTCTATGAACAACTTTCCTAAAAATATAGGGTGGCAACATTTTTTCATGAAGACCTACTTGCGTTGGATTTACAAACTTGTCGTGCTATCTTTAATATATTAGAAAAAGTGAAAAGGACATCATGATAAAAAAATTTGTTGCACTCAGCAGAAATTAAATGCACTTTGAGTAAGTAAAAGCAATGAGGTTTACTTAAAAATTTATGCCTTTGAAGCCTGTTGTTTCCCACCACCACCCTTCCATGCCCCAGACTTTATTTAGATTAATAGAAATGCACATATTTGGATTATGATCATTTACACTCAATGTATATTTTTCAACTTCAGAATAATCCTACTTCAATTATATTTATAAAGGTAGACAATTTACATACACAAAGAAGAAAATTAGTATCTGGGATTAGAGACATAATTTCCTATTTTATGAATTAAATTTACTATAAAGGACAGGAATATGATCAAAGAATGTTGAATGAGTTAATATCAGATAAATTTATATATTTTTTTAATGAATAAAATCTAGTTACTTGGAAGCATGTCTCATTTCATGCATTATTGCCTTTGCATAATATAAAATTATGTCACAAATTCTGGATGGTAGTAATACATGAAACACCGTTTGTGTGTTGATTCATTCAAAACATGGCAGAGTTGCACCCAGTCTTTTTCTTAATCTGATCAGTTTTTTGTCGCTAGTGTTTATTGATGTCACTCTGATAAATAGGTTGCTTGCTCAAGGATATCATAATAAATAATTATTGCTTAATGTGTTCTTTTGAATTATTCAATAACATTATTCATTATATTTTGAATAAAACATTTATATGTTTACAAAGTAAAATACAATCAAAACTCAAGCAAAATTACACTGTGTTTAATTAGATTATAGAGAAATTGCCCTTTATCTTCAATACACTACCAGCTTCACTATTCCGTCACACATCAATTTGCAAATATTGTAAATAATTTGTCCAAATTAAATAAGTGCAATAATTGATCAAAAATTACTATTATAAAATTGAGCTACCCTTTAATTTTAACTGGTTGGTAACCAAAATATTTAACCTATTTATTCAGTTAATATAAATTATCAGCCTTTATTAACTGGATTGCTGTTTATTTTAGGTGCTGTTGCACGCCAACACTGAAAATAAATGATCAGAAATTCACCACCTCAACTGAATAAATTTTCTACATCTTTAAAAGCAGATTTGACTTTATCTGTTAACCCTTAGGCACAATCTTAAATAATACATCTTTATCATTTTTAATAAATTTCATGGTGACCTTTGCTCGTAAGCCCTTTTTGAAAGCCCAGCATTTAGGAAGGAGAAGCCCAGGAACCACACACCTACTTTGGAAGGAGGTGGAGGAGAATGGTAGCTTGAGCTTCCTGGCCACCCACATATCAGAAGACCTCTTCTGACATCACCACATCAAGGCAACTGTGAAGAAGGCATCCCCACCCCTGTGCTTTCCAGGAAGTATGAGGGGACTTATGTTATTGAATATTCAAAACAGAATGTTGGAGGAACTCAGCTGGTCAAGCAGCATCCATAGGTGGTAAAGATATATTACTGACATTTCGGGCCTGAGCCCTTCTTCAAGGTATGAGTGAAAAAAGACAAGTGTCTCCATTTGCGATCTTAAGATGATTTGGGGGCAAGTTGGGAAGAATGGAAGGGAAAAGAGTACAAACTAACAGACAAAAGGTGTGAATTGAATATGATAAGAGGAAAAGTGAGAATTGATTTTGGCTCAGTGAAAGCAGTCAGAGAGAGATTGAGTTAGAGGGAAAGGGACGGCAGGAAGAAGATGGGTGGGAGTCAACAGAAGCTGGAGAAGTTGATGTTAGTGGCATCTGATTGGAGGGTGCCCAGACATGAGTTTTTTTCACTCATACCATGAGGAAGGGCTCAGGCCCGAAACTTTGGAAATATATATTTACCTACAATGGACCATGCAGAACCAGCTGGAGTTCATCCAGCATTTCTGTGTTTTGACTACAATCACAGTGACTGCAGACTTTCATGTTTCACTTGAATATTGAACTTCTATGAATGTACAATGGAAAGTTTATTGATTAGTTGCATAATGGCCTGGTTTGGAAACTTGAATGCCCATGAATGCAGAAGTCTGGAAAAAATGGTAAGCATAGCCAAGTCCATCGAAGGCAATAACCTCCCATTCATTGAAAACATCTATGTGAGTCTTGTCGTGGTCGTGCACTTATGCAGGTTGGAGGTAGAGCCAGTCACCACTGGTGACGTATCTTGGGTGACACTCAAAAGAAGTAATACTCATGTGCATGTCATAACGAGGTAGTATGAACAACGTGATGGACCATGCGCATGTGCACGGTTGTAGGAGGAGGAGATTAGGAGCATCGCGGTCACTGATGTGGCAGAGAACCAATTAAATGGGCAGGGAGACATTTTTCCATGCTGGTGGATTTGAAGAATCGCTTTGTAGTGGACCTCAGCACTTGTATGCAAGTGAGCTGTGTTTGTCATCCCTCGAAGGTTGCCAATCACTTGACAAGTCTCCAACCTGGGTCCTGCCCATTCTGCTCATGCATTTGCTTCACTTGGTAACCCTACCATGTTGACACGAGGGCCAAACATAGAGACTCAGCTCATCAGGTTGCAACACATGTTTGTAGATTGCCCCCAAATCATCTTAAGATCGCAAATGGTGAGTTTGAGCACATGCAGGAGATGGGAATCATTTGTAGATCTGACAGCTGCCGGGCATCATCACTGCATATAGTCCCAAAGAAATCTCCGGGGATTGCCAGCTGTGTGTTGATTACCATGCACTGAACAATTCCACCATCCCAAATTTATAGGATTTCTCAGTGAACCTGCAGGGCAAATGGGTATTTGCAAAATTAGACCTTCTGCACACCTACTATCAGATTCCAGTGGAACTTTCCAATATTACCAAAACAGCAGTAATTACACCTTTCAGCACATTTGAGTTTCTTCAAATTCCATTCACTCTAACATTCCAGCAGTTTATGGATCACATACCCTCTATAGTCTCAATTTTGTGTATATCTACATTGATGATATTCTTATGGCAAGCATTGATGAAGAGAAACACAAGTACCATCTATGACACTTCCAGAGATTCGATAAGTTTGGCATTGTAATTAATCTGATTAAATACATTTTTGGTGCCACTGAACTTGTACAGCATTTTTGGGGTAAATGTTACAAAGGACGGTATCTTGCCAGATGAAACAAAGATACAAGAAATTTGATATGTTCCTACTCCTGTTACATTCAGCCATTACAGCATTTTTTTAGGGATGATAAATTTCTACTGCTTCCACCAAACGTAGCCACCTCTCTTAACCATTACTGATCAACTCAAAGGATCAGATAAATCGGCTTCTAAAAGAACATTGTGCTTGAGCAACAATGCCATTTGTGCTTTCAGCAATGTGAAGACTGCACTTGTAAATGCCATGATGGTTGTACACCAGTAGCCCAACACCTTGCTCTCTCATACATGGATGCCTCCATCAGTGCAATGGGAGCTGTGCTTGAACAGAGAGACTATGGGAGGTTGGAGCCTCTGACGTTCTTTTCAGCCAAGCTGTCTCATGCTCAGGAGAAATACAGCAAATTCAGGTGAGAACTAGTCATCTACCTCACAGTGAAGCACTTCCATTTTTGGTGGAAAGTTGCCCTTTTAACATTTATACAGACCATCAACCTCATGCATACCATGCAAACAAATGCACACCACTACTCGCCACGCGACATTCAACACGGATTTCATCTTACAATTTTCTTTGGATGTACGGCAAATGTGGTGGTCATCACCCTATCCAGGTGTGACATAGAGGGTACCATCAATTTCATTGCCATAGCTTGCGCATAACACATTGATCCCAATCTCATTTGGTACCGACTTCAACATAAGTCTCCAGGTGAAACACCAGCTTGCGACTTTTCCCACAAGTCTAAGCCTTTTGTACCTACAACAATGCTGTAAAGGTTAAAACGTGTTTTTGATTCATAGTTAATTTTGTACCTATCCCTTTAAGAAAAAATATTGTAGTGTTTCCACAGTGATTATGACATCATATGTCATAATATCCGAGCAGACCAAGAGCTTGCACCTCATTCTTAGAACAATTATGAAGGGGACATAAGCTCGAGATACTTTTCTTTGAATTCATCTTAACTCATCTTATTTTGTCTATTTCTTGTATCTGTTTAAAGTTGAATATCATTATACAGGATGCTTTGTTTATTCATTGTTATGAAAATCTCAATGTGAAGTTATGCAAAATGTTTATCCATTTTATCAACGAATTAAAGTTACTAAAAGCTGCACCTACAAAGTTTGGTTTATTGGATTAATAAGAGTAATTTAGAATATCGTCACTCAATTAATTGATGACACTTTTTGAAATATGGAAATACTAGAACTTGGAAAGTGTGTTCTACACTTTAATTCAAAGAAAAGTAATAATTGTGATCTTTGGTAGAAAGGCTCGTAAAATTTGTCTGAAAGAACCCAGCTTGATTTAAAATCAAGAGGCATTTAAGCTTGAACAAGAAGTCCAGTTTTCTGTTAGAATATTCCAGAAGCCTCTATGAGAACATGTTTGTCTGACTGCAGACACCTGTAACCTTGGAGAGATAAGATAGAGCTCTGGTTTGCAGAATCTTGCAGGAAGCCCAGAAGAATGTTTTGAAAAGTTATAAAAAACACCTGATAAGAACGTTTGTGTGCATATTCACAAATCCAAGACAAGCAGAGAAATCCTCTTAATGTGACCACACAAGATACAAATTTGTTTAAAGTTCTGAGGAACCAGGAGAAGATAGGCTGTAGTGTGAAGAACCCAATATGGATATAAAGTCATCTCGTTGGGCTAAAGATCTCAAGCAAACAGCTCATCACTAAGAACTGTTTGGTTGTGAGTGAGCCAGCAAGGCGGGCTAACATTGCTTGGTAGGAGATTGAAGCCAGCCACCATTGAAGAAGCAGCTTCAACTACCAAGCAAGAAGAAGACTCCAATAAGGCACTCTAGGCCTCATTAGCTGACTTAAAAGTTAGTGGAACTGAAACAGATGAATGTATGTTGCAAAACCCCATTGGTACTGTACTGAGCTAAATGCTGAAGATAGAGACTCATTCAGCAGTATCTGAGAGTTCAGATGTGAATCTTGATGATTGTATTTCCAAGGTTATGAGAACAGGAAGATCTTCAAAGGCATATAGCAAGTATAGCTTCATCTGCTTCAAGCATATCAGCTATGCATGCTAAGGTGCAAGCAGACTTGGCTACTATCTGTACACAACATGAATGGTTGGAGAAAAGATGTGCTTTAGAAGATATGGAAGCTGAAATGAAGAATCAGCAACTAAGGCAAGAAGCTGAAATGAAGGATCAGCAATTGAAGTTACAAATGGCTAGTGAAGAACAAAAAAAAATATTATTGAAGAGAGAAAAGACAAGCTTGAGGAACAACGTGCTATGAATATGGCCAAAGTAAATGCATTAGCTCAGGCTTCTGCAAGATCTATCATCCAAAGGACTAGCACCTAACATTCCAGCAGATGAATGGGTATTGCAGCCACAAGAAACAAGTATATTTGAGCAAGGAGCTACGGATGGTGCTGCTAGTGCTCAAATGACAATGACCTACCCTTTGGAAAGAACTAGTGACATTCAATCTCTTCCAAGTGCACAATATATGAATCTGAAAGAAGAGCATTTCAAAAATGTTCAACCTTGTGAGTTGATTATACTCAACCACTGATGTCTCTTCATGTTACTGAAGAACCAGCGACAAGTCAAGGATATCCACCAATGCCATCACTTACATAACAAGGATCCCCATCATTACCATCACTTACAACTCGAGGTCCTATACCTATGGCTCCATTTCAAGTTCCGTATGCTCCATTCACATCAAGACCACCAGTCGCAAGCCATGGTAGACAAGACAATATATTATAGAATTAAAAAATGAAATTTCTGCTTTGTTAGCACAGCAACAAGGTTCATATGTTTACCTAAGAAGGAAATTCCAGTTTTTAATGGAGATCCATTAGAATATCTGAGATTCATGAAATCCTTTGGACATCACATTGAAAATAATACTAAAAATGCTAAAGATTGTCTGTATTACTTGGAACAATATACTAGAGGACAGGTGAAGAAGTTTGTCAAAGATTGCCAATATATGGATCCAGAACAAGGTTTAAAAGATCAAAAGAATTATTGGGTCATCATTATGGCAATGAACATAAAATCACAAGGGCGCACAGACACAAGATTCTTTCTTGATCATCAGTAAAATCAGAGGATACAAAGGCTTTACAAGCATTTGAACTCTTTCTGAGAGGACATTGTAACGCAATGGGAAGTAGTGTACATTTGCAAGAGCTGAATTTGCTTGCTAATTTCTTGATTATAGTCAATAAATCACTTTATAAGCTGAGGGACTTATGGAGAACGAAGGTTGCAAAGATTAAGATTCTTCATGAAAGGGACATCACTTTTGAGAACGCTGTCCAATTTTTGGAATGGCATGTGCATGTTAACACTATATTAGTATTTAAATGTTTAGGATACTTCAATCTTTCCTAAAGATGTAAAGAAGTCTAAATCATCATCTCAACAGAAACCAAAGGGAAGTTCCTTTGTTACTGCTGTATCAAATACAAGCACCACAAAGAATAAAGAAACAATGGAAAAATAAGGGATGCTGTTTGTATTGTAAAGATAAGCATGCTTTAGAAAAAATGTTCACAATTGGAGAAAAGAATGGAATATGTTTTGGTTGCTTGTGTAAAGGACAAATCAGTAAAACTTTAATGAGTGACTCCGTTGCGATATATGCAGTTTAAAGCATCCCAAGTTGAGAAAGAAGTCAAACAATCTGAATCCAAGACTAAAGACACAAAGAGAATGCCTCAGCTTCGGTTCAGACAAACAGTCTTTCTGGGGCTGGTGACAAAGCTCTCTCAATAGTTCCTGTGCAAGCTAAAGCTAAAAAAGGGAACTTCAGACCGAAGACCTACTCATTTCTTGATCCAGGAAGTACCGCATCATTTTGTACTGTTGAATTAATGAATAAACTTAATCTTCATGGTAAAAGATCACAAATCTTATGGAAGACAATGAATGATGAAAGGAACATTGAAACTAATATAGTTTCAGGTTTACAGATTGCTGGATTGAATAGCAAAGAATTTTGCAATCTTCCAAGAGTATATACTCAGAAGACTATGCCTACGAATAAGGAGAATATTCCCCATCAGGATGATATCAAACAGTGCAATCATCTAAAATACATTTTCTTACCCAAGATTGATGCTAAAATTGAGATGTTAATTGGATTAAATGTACCAAAAACTCTTGAACCTCGAGAAGTAATAACGAGTCAAAATGATGGACCTTATGCCGTGAGAACATTGCTTAGATAAACAATTAACAGGCTTTTAGGAGGAAAAATGAATAATGATCAGGAATCATCAAATGTAAATGTCAACAAAATTTCAGTTGTCAAACTTAATTATCTATGGGAACCACAGTTTAAAATTGATTTCCCTGAATGTCTCACAGATATTCAGGAACCGTTGAAGGAGGATAAGCAGTTTCTGGATTTAGTTTGAAGTTTTGTTAAACATGTTGATGGTCATTACTGTAAAGTATTACCATTGAAGAAAAATCTATATACCAGATAATAAAAAAATTGCAGAACAACAGATGCTGAATTTGAAGAGAAAATTCAAGAGAAATCCTTCCTTTCATTTGGAATTTACCAGTGTCCTGTTGGACATGATAACCTATGGTTATATAGAAAAGATATCAGAAGATATCTTGCAACATAAAGATGGTAGAAAATGGTATTTACCTGAAGTTATACATCCACAAAATAGGAAACTCTGTGTAGTATTTGATTGTGGAGCATAATTTCAAGGAGTTTCATTGAATTCTCAACTTTTACAAGGTCTAGACTTCTTTGGCTTGGCTTCGCGGACGAAGATTTATGGAGGGGGTAAATGTCCACGTCAGCTGCAGGCTCGTTTGTGGCTGACAAGTCCGATGCGGGACAGGCAGACATGGTTGCAGCGGTTGCAGGGGAAAATTGGTTGGTTGGGGTTGGGAGTTGGGTTTTTCCTCCTTTGTCTTTTGTCAGTGAGGTGATAAGATTTTGTAAAGAACCTCTTGTAATTGCTGCAGATATTGAAGCGATGCTTCATCAAGTGAAAATACCATCAGAAGAATGTGATTTTCTATTATTGTTATGGTGGCCTAATGGGGATTACAGTAAAGATATGATTGAATACAGAATGACAGTTCATCTATTAGGAGCAACTTCATCACCGAGTTGTACAAATTTTGCTATCAGGAAATGTGCTGAAGATAATGAAGAGCAATTTCATTCTCAAACTATAACCATCATCATAAATAATTTCTATGTTGATGATTGTCTTACTTCAGTGGTTTCAGAAAAAGAAGCAATAGATATTTATCATGAGTTAAAAGAGATCTATAATAAAGGAGGCTTCTTCCTTGCGAAATGAATTAGCAAGAGTTGAGATATGTTAGCTGTTATTCTTGAGGCAGAAAGAGATAAGGAGATAAAACATCTTGACTAGGATTGTGACATTCTACCTGTTGAAAGAATTCTAGGAGTGCAATGGTGTGTTCAATCTGATGTTTTCCAATTCAAAATTGTTTTGAAAAAATGACCTTTGACAAGAAGAGGTATTCTTTCGATCTTAAGCCCAATATATGATCCTTTTGGAATATTGGCAACAATAGTATTAATAGCCAAGACAATTTGGATGGGATGAAACTATACCAGATTCCATCACCCAAGATTGGATGAATTGGATTGAGAATCTTGAAATGTTAGAAGGTTTTGAAGACAACAGATATTTTAAACCAACAGACTTTGGAATTGCCACATTTGCTCAGTTACACCACTTTGCTGATGCAAGCAAAGGTTTTGGCGCTGTCAATTATTTAGTACTGCAAAATAACCAAGAGCAAGTACATTGTAGATTTGTAATGGGAAAAGCCAGAGTGGTTCCATTAAAGGCAGTCACCATACCTCGAATGAAATTAACTGCCACAACTGTGGTGAGCAAAATGGACACTGTGTTAAGAAGAGAATTACAGATGGAGTTAGAAGATTCTATGTTTTGGATTGATAGTCTTTCTTCTTCTTTGGCTTGGCTTTGTGGACGAAGATTTATGGAGGGGTATGTCCACGTCTGCTGCAGGCTCGTTGGTGACTGACAAGTCCGATGTGGGACAGGCAGGCATGGTTGCAGCGGTTGCAAGGGAAAATTGGTTGGTTGGGGTTGGGTGTTGGGTTTTTCCTCCTTTGTCTTTTGTCAGTGAGGTGGGCTCTGCGGTCCTCTTCAAAGGAGGTTGCTGCCCGTCGAACTGTGAGGCGCCAAGATGCACGTTTGGAGGCGATATCGGCCCACTGGCAGTGGTCAATATGGCAGGCACCAAGAGATTTCTTTAAGCAGTCCTTGTACCTCTTCTTTTGTGCACCTCTGTCTCGGTGGCCAGTGGAGAGCTCGCCATAGAACACGATCTTGGGAAGGCGATGGTCCTCCATTCTGGAGACGTGACCCACCCAGCGCAGTTGGGTCTTCAGCAGCATGGATTTGATGCTTGCGAACTCTGCCAGCTCGAGTACTTCGATGTTGGTGATGAAGTCATTCCAATGAATGTTGAGGATGGAGCAGAGACAGAGCTGATGGAAGCGTTCTACGAGCCATAGGTGATGCCCGTAGAGGACCCATGATTAGGAGTTGAACAGGAGCGTGGGTATGACAACGGCTCTGTACACGCTGATCTTTGTGTGTTTCTTCAGGTGGTGTTTTTCCAGACTCTTTTGTGTAGTCTTCCAAAGGCGCTATTTGCCTTGGCGAGTCTGTTGTCTATCTCTTTGTCGATCCTTGCATCAGAGGAAATGGCGCAGCTGAGGTAGGTAAACTGGTTGACCGTTTTGAGTTCTCTCTCTCTCTGAAAAATAGCCTTTTTGACTCTCTCTGCTTGTAAAACCACATGAACCTCTTCCAGATAATCTGCAGCTCCAACAAGATGTTTCATCCATTGCCTTTTGTAATCAACAATCCATAAGTGAAGTCTCTTGAGCACTCTCCAAAGCTATTGCAAAAGCTGTGGAGCTAATAAGTCTAGCAATAGCAGAGTTACAGTATTTCAAATAAGATCTGTTTTAAATTGATTGTTTGTAACCTACTCTAACAAACCTTTCCCAATTTATCTCCAAAAAACATATCTATGTAGTCTGACACACTTTTATCAATGAATTAAATCTACTTGAAGCTACATCTACAAAGTTTGGTTTATTGGATTAATAAAATAGTAATTTGGAATATTGTCACTCTTCTTTCCTTGAAGGTAACACTTTTTGAAATTGGGAAATACTAGAACTTTGAAAGTGTCATCTATAATTTGTGACAGGAGGTTTTCAGTGCCTCCATAACCTGTCTTCTTCAGAAAGGAGTGCGTCAGTCACAGAATGATTTACCTGACCTCATATTAAGCAGGATGTCAGATTATGGGCAAGAATTTGCTTGCTGTGTTAACATTCTGAAGTCTCCAGACATGAAATCCAGATTTGAAGATTTTTCTGTTCCAGATTCTCATTTCGATCACGTGCACCTGGACTTGATCAGTCCACTCCACCATCATATATACTCAATGGTAGGAGGCCATTCCAGTCTCCAACATCTCTGTGCAGAATGATGGTCAGACTTTTGTTGATTGTTGGATTCCAGCTTTCTGACTAAAGCCTACCATCCACAGGCCAACCTGAACGTTGAGCGTTTCTGCCAATTGAAAGCAACATTGATAGCAGGTGGCACATTGACCATAGGTGGCGATATGTCTCTATGGAGTGAACATTTTCCCATGGTCTTCCTTGGCATGTGCACTTCTGTAAAAGCAGACCTTGGTTGTTCAGCTGCAGAACTGGTTTATGGCACCACAATGACTTGGTGAATTTGTTGATCCGTGTACGGTAGCTAAGCCTAATGATCCATCCAATTATGACTACTGCCTACGGGAAAGCATGCAATTGCTCAGACCAACACCCATAGTATCATCCATCAACTGCAATGTATGTGCCGAATGATTTACAAAACTGCACACTTGATGCCATTTGTCAACCTCTTCAGCCTGTTTACAACAGCCCTTAAGAGGTCATACAATGCCACCCAAGAAGTTTTGTGATCCAGTAGAAGGCTGATTCTGTCTCCATTGACCGTGTGAAGCCAATGTATATCGACAATATTTTTTTCATCACTGAAGAAACATTTGGACCTCTGCCAGTCAGATCATCCACCACCCACTTTACAGTACTGGACCAAACTGGGTTGGAATGTGAGGCCTTGAGACCATTATGTAGCAGGACAGATCCAGTCACTTCCTTACATAGCTTGCTGGCTGAGGGGGGGTGGAGGAGGGGGGCTGTCAGGTACTTATGTGGATCAGAAATAGAGCAAGTTGCTGGATCCAGGGCAATGTGTAGAGAAGTAATGTGCATGAGCAGGTCAGCACGTTGGGAGGGGGGGGGGGGGGGGTGTGAACAGCGAAGAGGAGATAAGAGCATTGCAATCACCTGCATGGCAGAGAGCCAATGAAAAGGGAAGGGGAGGTATTTTTTGGGAAGAAAGACTTGTGTTTTGAAGGAGAATAAAGAATTTTTTTGCTGAACAAAAAGTGTGTTCGTTTAATTGTGTGTACATGGTATAACTTACAGTCTCTACAGACACTGATTTAAGGAGGCCAACATCACAAAAGGATCCCTGTCACCCAGGACACAATCTCTTCTCGGGCTAGAGGCACAGGGGCCTACAGCACTCTAGGTTCAGGACAGCTTTTTCCCCCCACCATCTACTGGGCTCTTGAACCTCCCCATACTACCCAAATCCTAACCATAAACTACACTGACACCAAAATACTATTGAAATTACATTTCTTGCACTAACTGCAACTGTGAATATTTATATATTTATTATTGTTTTTTTGTCTTGATATATTGTTGTAATTTAATATATTCCAGCCATTCTCAATCTTTTATTTTTTTGGCTATAGCCCCCTTAACTCTGCTCAATGTTTATGGGCCCTCTTCTCTGTGAAGCATTCAGGTTTAGTTGGTTTCTTCCATTCTTCTCTCTGACTGATGACATAAAAACATTTAGAAATATGTATGTTAGGGTGGTAAGGTGAAAGGCAATCAAGGCTTTTACACCTATGGCTTATGCTTCTAGAACAAACAGACAAATAGGAAATCATTCTTATTGAACATATAGTAAAGAAAAAAACATGAACATATTACAAAAAACATTAAAAAGATTCTTAGGTTTGTTTGCAATGAGTCATTAGGGATCATTAAGCAACAACACGAGACTTGTGCTTGCTGTACCTGTGCAACCAGGCGACCAGGCTCCATATTGGATAGCGATAAATAGAAGGTCACCTCTTGTTGATATCAAGTTTGTTCCCAGATTTTGTAAAAAAAATTATTTTGCTAAATTGACATTCAACTAAGTATGTTGAGGGAAAGGCAATTAAAAATATTTCAGCCTTTTCCCAGTTTTTGAAATCTATTTGGCAGGCCACTCTTAACCAAAAAATTATTTTTAATTGATTGAACTTACAGTGTGCAATTATATCACTCTGAAGATCAATGAAACTCTTGAATTTCTGTGTCAGCATCAGTGGATTGTTCCTCAAATGGATCTTATATGCAATACAGGATATTGAGATTTAACAGGTCATTAAATCTTTCCTGCAGATCTCTGTGTATGTGCTTTAGATGTTTCACATAAACAGAAATGTCATCGTCACCTTTGTGTTTGTGTTCAAATTTGGAACGTGAAAATTCTTGATGTCTGATATTGGTTCAATAGACTTCAAGCTTTTTAAGGAAAGAAACAATGGCTTCCTTACTAGGAATATGGTTATTTTGTTTAAGGTCTCATTCAATAAATTGAGTTTGTCAAAGATATCTGCCAGGTAAAATATGTCCGCCTTTGGGTCAGAGTTTTTCTCCATGCTTGTTGCGAGAAAGGAAGGAGTGCACCAAGACAACAAAGACGATTTCCTTTAATTAGCTACCTCACCTCAGTGTGCAGCAGCAACATCTTGAAATATTCGTCATTTTCTTCATACAGCGGCAGAATAATGATCTTGAAAGGGATGCGATTTTATAAAGATTACCGTCTTTATGACAATTGAAAGCTTAGCATTTAAACTTCCTCCTAAGTTTTCAGCCACTAAGTGGACCCAAGGAATGATGCAATGGACAGTAAAAACTGAAGGTATAACATTTTTCAGGTATGTGATGAATCCTCTGTATCATCCAACCATTGAATCGGTACCATCAGTTCCAAACTGTGCACAGTACTCTCAAATGCAGGCTTTACCAACATTCGGTACAATTGCATCATATCTTCCTGCTCCTGTACTCAATGCCCTGACTGTTGAAGGGAAGCATTTTAACCACTCTGTTTATCTCAACATAATATGAATAGCTAATATTTCTGTCTTGGTCCTTGCGCAATAAAGACAGATTGTACATAAATAGATTGCAAATAGTGTGATTTAGTTGCAGAAAATAGCTATTGTTTCAAAATAAAGACTACAAGAATAAGTTTGTGATAGGGTTTTGATCTTCCCAAAGTTACGAAAGTTATGTGTACCATTCTTCTCACAATCGAGTTTTGTTTTATTAGCAACATTACTACTAATATATATTCTGCATAATGGAAGTAAATTAGATAACAAATAATCTATCACATTTTTATTATTCAAATAGGTCTTTAAATTAGAAGAGTATTTCACCTTAAAGAGACTAGAAATCAAAATGGTGGGAATCATATATGACATTCCTCAGTGACAGTGAAGGTTGATACTTGTGTTACTTAGACTTACAGAAAGCGGACATATCCAACAAATAATTGAGACATGGGACTAAAATTCTCAAACAATGTCAATTATTGTGTACTGTTCTTATTGCCACATTATAGGAAGGATATAGTAGCAATTGAGAGAAAGCAGAAGAGACCTACCAGGATGTTGCCTGGAATGGAGAACGCAGCACTAATGAGAATGGACAGGTTGGGTTTATTCTCACTGGAATCTGAGGGGTGACTTTTTAGAGGTTTATAAAATAATGATGGGCATAGACAATCAGAATCTTCCCAGACAGGAGAGTGGAACTAGAGGCACAAGTTTATGGTGAGAGTGGAGAAGTGTAAAATTCAAGTTCTAGTTTTTTTTATTTTTTATTTAAAATCAACACCTGACAATTAAAACAATTAATAAAGTAATAAATAGCTATTAGAGAACTTACAAATATATGCCGATATATATGTATATATATAAAAAAAAACAAATTCCTGACCCCCCCACCTTTACTAACCCTACTAAAACCTAATATCTAAAATATGATAACATAAATTATTGCTTCGGAAGACGCTCAAGGATCCCCAAAAAAAATTTTTTTAATAAAAGACCCTTACTCATTTTTAGGGAAG